>NW_020664419.1:47222477-47237890 GCF_002925995.2 Terrapene triunguis | reverse complement strand
CCCCCCGGCGGCCAGAGCGCCGCGCCGCCGCCCCCCTCCAGGTGCCGCCCCAAGCACCAGCTTGGGTGCTTGGTGCCTGGAGCCGGCCCTGATTCCAAGTACCTTCATTCACCTGGGAAGTGAGAGTTAAAAGGATAACTGAATACTTAGCACTGATGTGGCACTTTTCACTTCACTAACTTCCTCACAACAAACACCTTTTGAGATACCTTAGTCACAAGGTGTTATTCTCATTTTACAGATGAGGCTGACAGTTTAAATCATTTAAAGGCTAGGAGGGAGTAAAAGTTCAAGATGGGATTAGGTCTCCAAAGTTCTGAGTTCCCAGTCCTGTACTTAGGCAACTAGATATTATTAAATAATTATTACTTACAGTGGTGCCTAGAGATCTCAGCCAAGACTGGAGCCCTACTATGTCAGGTGGTGTAGCAAAAAAAACAATACCTACCCCAAAAAGAGTTTACAATTCTTTTGAGACTCTCTCTAATGAGAGACCCTTTCCTGCATCTACTGAAGTCAATGGGAGTTTTCTCATTTATTTCACTTGGAAGTAGTACCATTGCGTCAAGTATGTTTCTACTCTTATTAAAAATGTTATTGTATCTGAAACATGATAAATGGGTTTTAACATATTCTTGTCTGTATATTTTTTCACTGTCTTTGTTTCCATGTTACAAAACCATGAAGACCCTTAAAACCAAAACAATTCTTAATTAATATTTTCCCCCAGAATTTTAATTATTAGACAGGTCAGAAGTCAGGAGCACTGACTTAGTTTCAGATTCCCTGTTCCGCTTGTGTGGAAATAGGTATTGGCAAGAAAAAATAAGGTAAAGAAGAACTCCAACCTTCCTTTTACCTTTCAACTTTAATTTTTGCCCTTCTAACTTCCTTTTGAACAAATTTATATTTAAAAGAGGAAATAGCAGCTGACTGTCAGACTTGTCACTTGAAGAGTTCAGCTGCTGACTATCAGCAAAGGTCTGGAAATGCTCTTTCAGATTGTATGAGCTTAACATCAATAATAAAAATTTGAAATCCAGAGAAGGAGGATACATCCCCTAATATTCTTTCCCTTTAATTTTGTGGAATGATGCTGAAAGGCAAGTGGCTAATGCATCTCAACCTAAGCAATTATATCAGATATCTGGAGAGCCAGAACCTTTTCTAGTTAATCAGATGCTTCCACTCACAATGCCCACTTTATAAATAGTAACATTTCACTCCTCACTAGTGTGTATAAAATGACAATAAAACAGTAACAATCAGCCACATGTTTGCATTTGCAAGTGTCTATGTTTGCAGCATGATACAAAAAGATGACATCCACAAAAGCTGCAGGGTATGAAATTAATTTTCACCACTTGATATGGAGAGTAATCCGAAGGCCACCTGGCTGCTACCATAAGAAACATGGGACAGGGTGACAAGTCACAAATGTATATTAGTCTCCTTAGCCCCCAATTTTTATTTAAATTATTTATATAAAAATAGAATATATTAAACATATCACTAAAGCAGGGGTTCTCAAACTTTTGTAGTGGTGACCCCTTTCACATAGCAAGCCTCTGAGTGCGACCCCCCCCCCTTATAAATTAAAAACACTTTTTAATATATTTAACACCATTATAAATGCTGGCTGCAAAGTGGGGTTTGGGGTGGAGGCTGAGAGCTCACGACTCCCAATGTAATAACCCCACGACCCCCAGTTTGAGAACCCCTGAACTAAAGTGTCCCCCACTTAGTGAAAAAACTTAGCTCTTCAAGAAGCTAATCCTGGCCACAAGGCTGGAAAACCCAAAAAGAAGTTCTTGTGAGTTGGCAGCTTATTAAAAGTGACAAGATTCTTGTTCTATGAAACTTCAGAGAGGAGAATTTTTGTCAATTTCAATCCCCTACTGATTTACAGGAAAAGAGCTGACAGGGCATTCGCAATCTTAACAATGAAAGTGTTGTGTCACCAAGACGAAGAGCTGGGATTTTAACAATGCTGCAGAACCCTTCATGCTGGAGGGCAGACAGTGGAGGGGAAAAAATAACCCTATAAAACTATCAGTAGGATACTTTAAAATAGAAAAATGAAATGTTTCATGCTGAGATCAGGGAGATTTTGAGCCTGAGAAATGTGTTTCTATAACATGTTTCTCAGACAGATTTTGATTTCTCAAGGCTTGGGTTTACATTTCAGTTTGTATACCAACTGCACACACCTTCTACACATTACATATGTGAAAAACTATCTTAAAGTTCATCTTTATCACATAGAACTTAGTATCTGACTAAGTTTCCCATAGCAAGATTAATGTTGTTCCCTATATACTACAATAAGATCTTCTGTTACCCATCATACAATACATGTACATACAGAAAAAGTTACATTACAAGAATATTAAGGTTGCGAAGTCAAGCATGTAAAAGTTAGGAAATGCCAGAATTAAGGTGGCCTATGAAAACGTAATACAGTGCCCTTGAGCATATACATTATGAGACAGTCTTTAATCACGTGATCACATACTATTTTTCCACTAGATTCCTGCCTCATTCAGTGCACAGGATGGACCAGCTCAGCGGATGGATTAGAGTTGTAGTAAAGAAGCTGTTGTCTGTTAGCCGCCTGCATCATTTGCTGAAGAATTGGAAGCTGCAGAGTGAATGAGGCAGGAAGAGAAAGGATAGTCTCATGATTAAGAGAGTTGAATGCGGCCCAGAAAAAACTGAATTCTACCCTACCTCTGCCACAGAGTTCCTATGTGACACTGGGCTAGTCAGAAGTCCCTTAAACCAAATTATTTACAAATGGTAACTAATTGTGTGTTCCTCACTTTCTAGGTGACACTTGACCCTGGGGTCTGATTTGCAAAAGTGCTGAGCGCCCATAGCTGGAACTGGCATTTGTGCTTTGACCATATAAAGCGCTACATAATGCTAAGTACTCTGAAAAATCAGGTCCAAGGCATCTCAAATTAGTGGATACTTTTGACCTAAATCTTTGTGCCTCAGTTCCCCAGCTGTAAAATGGCAATATTAGCCTATCATCTCATGAGGATATTGTGACGATAAACTGAATTAATGTTTCTGATGCGCTCAGCTACTATGGTGATGAGCACCATAAGAAAACCCATTACTTAAATTAATAATTCTGTATTTAGAGCAGGGGGCACAGTGGGGTGCAGGCCATTCCCCACCGGGGGGGGGAGGGGTAGGGAGAGTGTGCCACCCAGCCCCGCTCCTCCCCTAGCCACAGCTCTGCTACCAGCTCCACCCTCAGTCTTGGCCTAGCCTCAGCCCCCTTATCCCTTTCTGTGTCCTCCCTCTGCCCCGGGAGCCACAGCCCCACTCCCACCCTGGCTCCTGGGGGGCGTGGACAGGGGTAAGAGAGGTCACGATCCTGAAAATTTGGAGACCACTGCTTTAGATCCACTGCACAGACCTCTGCAAGTTGAGCTAATGGAGTAACAGATAGCTGTAGTAGGTTGTCATCCACTATGTAGTTCAGCACTAAACAGGGACGAGATGCACTTCACAGTGCGTTTCACGGAGATTTGCTGACAGCAGAGGAATGATGAGACTCAGAAATCTTGCGTTCCACCCCAGGTTTGGGGGGAAGGGGCTTGGAGTGTTTCTAGGGGGCAGAGACTCTTGTGCATTTTCCAAAAGCTTGTTCCCTCCTATCTTTCTATGTCCCAGTCATGTCTCTTCCCCACCTGTGACTCCTTGTCCAATACCAAATCCCCAGGCTTCTCATCTCAGCCCCAGTCTATTCACCCTCAGAGCTCTCTGTCTGATCTCAGTCTCTCCTCCCTCCCCTCCCCCACTGACCCCCATTCACCTTTCTTGGCCAGGCCCAGGGTTCCCACACCCATCCCAGTCTCCTTATCAAGCCAGTGCCCTGCTCCTTATTGCAATCTACTCCTTCTGTTGCCCCTTCCAGGTCCCGCTCTTGTACCCTGTGCATTTGAATCAGCCAGTTTCCTCCTTCACATTGCCTGGGCATCAGCAGAGGGACACAGAGCACAGAAGAGAGTTTCCTTGCTTTCAGTTCCAGTGCCTGGCCCGGCCTGCAGCAGCACGGACCTGCAATTGCAGAAAAAGACCTACTCAGTCCCCTGCAGCACTGATCTGGACCACGGTCGGGGTAGACAGAATCTTTGGGAAATGTAGCTGCAAAGCTCTAAGTCTCTACTGAGCACGTGCTAACTATGATTTCTCAAAAGCTTTTAACTCAGCCAAATTTAGCCAGATTTTCCCCTGGGTGGCAAAAGGCACATCCCTGCCAAGCTTTGAGTTCAGGCTCCAAAGCATAGGTATGCTCTAGTTTCTCCAAGAAAGGTGGTCAGAATTTTTTAACATGAGTAAAACAATGTATTTTTATCTAACTTCATTCCTGGAAACAGCTGAACTGTTTTGACTGGAATTTTCCAGAGAAGTTCAGCCCAAAGCAGACACCCGGCGTGTACAATTTCAGCCCAAACAGCTTAAGTTTTGCAAAATTACAAGCAACTGAAAACAGGGTCTTATCATGGAAAGTGCCGAGCAACCTTAATAATAGGCAGTGCCACCAGCCCCACCTCTACCAATACAAAATGATGATACATATATCCAATTTGTGCTATAAGTGACTAAACTGTGGTGCCCAGAATTGGACACAGAATTGGACACTCCAGCTTGGGCCTTACCAGTGCTGAGAAGAGCAGGACCATTACCTCCTGTGTCTTACATACAACACTCCCAGTTAATACACCCCAGAATCATATTTTCCTTTTTTTTTTACAGCTGCATCACATTGACTATTCAAATTCCGTTTGTGGCCCACTACAACCCCAACCGGCTGAGTACTGTATGATCCCATAATGAACTATTCAACCCTAATTTAAACATGCAATAAGACAAAGTTAAAGTTAAAATTTTCTGATTTGGAAGGGATTCCACTTTTAAACTTAGCATTACATACGTTTCTTCACATATAATTTTCTTTAATAAAATTTTAAAATGTATGAAAGCTGAAAGTGTGGAAGTATGGTTTGATTTTTTTTTATAAAAGGATGGAAGAAGAGATGATTTCATATACTACAGTATCAGATGATCTATGGAACTTAATGTTTAACTTATCTCTGTTTTTGCCCAACAGCAGCACTGTTCAGTATCCAACCACACAACAGTTTATGTGTAGTAGCAGTCACATTAACAACAAAACTGCTGGTGTAGACCTACATTCTGGCAAGAATAATTAATACTTTGAACTTATAAATAGCAACTTTCATCCAAGGGTCTCCAAAAGTGTTTACAAGTTAAAAATCCTGATATGGGTATTATGTAATTCAGGAAGGCAACCAAGGAAATAAACATCAAACGAAGGATTATCCTTGTGTACAAAGAATCTTTCCACCAGAGGACTGAACTGGAGATCTAGGTATCGAAAGCAACTGGGTTACCGAAGGCTAATCCTGCAAGGTGCTGAGATCTCTCAGCTCCTACTGGCTGAAATTAAAGAAAATGATGCTCAGAGCCTTGAAAGAAGTACACAACACCTTGTGGATTGGGCCCTTGTTGCACTAAGGAAGAATGTCTTTGCCTGTCAGTAATAGTCCCATTGCAAAGACAGCTTTGAATTTAAAAGCAGTTTATCTCAAAGAGCTGGATTGGGATTCAGCCCTACATGGTCATGCCAGGGTCATAAGAGCCCACTCTTAGCCCATGGCCAGAATAGAAGCGACCCAGATCTTGAATCTGTGCATGGGGGAAGGCATGTACATGTCCAATACTCCATGAGCGAGTGGGTTGGGAGAAGCCAGGGAGGGTGCAAATGGGAACAAGGCTGGGCCAGAGCTCTCCCCACCACACACTCCCCACCCACGGGCCCAGCCAGCACAGATAGATGGGTAGAGTGCTGGGGAGAAGAGTATGCTGCATTTAGTAATGGAATAATAGCACACATTCCTCCTTGTGTGCAATACAGGCGTTCATGGGGAAGTGTGACTCAAAGGCATGTTTCAGAGTCACAGTTCCGTTCCAGAGCTCCTCCTGGGATGGCAAATCTAAACGTCTCCCCATACTCAGGGCTGAGAGTCAACTTAGCCCCAAAAAAATCTGTTGACCACTAAAAGAAATAGAGCAAAGAGCACAATAAAAACAGCAGGAGTCAGAGCACCACACAAAAGGAGAAGTAACAAGCCTTTCAGCTCGAGGTTTCAGCAGTGCATGGGATCACTCATTCAAGTACTAATTAGGCTCATCCTATTTAGCTTTTAAAATCAGATGACATCAGCGCCAGATTGGTAAGGGCATCCTCTCTCAAATACCAAGCCGTATCCACTGCACCTTCAACTAACTGATGATTCCCTTAACACATTCAGCTCAAGATACATTTTTCCATCTGCACTATTATTTGTGTCTGTTCTATTAACTTCTACATCTCTACCTGAGGTGCTGGACATGTTAAGGAATGGTCAGTGTCCTGATGTTGCTAAAAGGAGAAAAGATTGCTGGTCCTCAGAGAGAGGACCAGATTGGGAATCTGGCTTGCAGTGAATCCCAAATGGCCCTGCCTCTACATGCCCGGAACACCCGTATGATATTTCAGCATTTGAAGATTCCTAGTTTTACCAGAGAAAGCAACAAGATAAAATCTTAGTCCAGTATCTGGAGAAACTAAAAGTGGGTGTGTTTGTTATACCAACACATACAAAAAACAAACAACATCTCCTCTCCTGATAATATCCTATTCCCAATCAAAAAGCAATGCTAAAGTATATGTCAGATTGCTCATGTTATTTCTTCACACTAAAATGAAAAGGACAAACTTTCCAATCCTACATTTTAAGCGCAATTATAATCATAGCATCACCCCATACCATACACCAGATAGAGAATTCAAAATTGTTTAAACACTCAAAGTGTTTTCCCTTAACAAAAACAAACTTCAACTATGTATTTAAATTGCTTTTTTTAAAAAAAAAAAAATAACTATATAATATACTCTAGTGAACAAAACTATTCATAATGTTCCTGAAATGCAGACATACAGCACTTTACGTGTGTACTCATTATTAAATGAAATAGCCAATCATCTGGAAGCTGCCTAACCCAGACTGTTACAGGTCCACTGCCAACCAGTTTGGAGCTGGAAAGCTGACTGTGGGTAAAGTGGTGGCAGAGGTTTCTGAGGCAATCAAGCATGTGGTTACCCAAGGCAGCAGGCATTAAAGATACTTTGGAGGTAATTGCTGGTTTTGAAAGAACGGGGTGTCCAAACTGTAGTAGGGCTAGATGGAACTCACATGCCCATAGTTTGCCCTCCTCAAGAAGCACAAGTACATAAACTTCAAAGGGCACTACCCCATTGTTATGCAGGCACTAGTGGATCACCGAGGCAGATTTATGAATGTCGATGTGGACTGTACAGGAAAAGTTCATGATGCCAGAGTTTTTCACCGCTCAGCAGTCTACATTCATGGACAGGCTGGGACACTATTCCCACCAAATGGCATTGACATAAGCAAGGTTACTGTTCCCACCATTATTCTGGGGGACCCTAAGTACTCCCTTTTACCTTGGTTTATGAAACTATCCTTATTTCAGGGGCTCTGGGGGGGGGGAAACTTTAATTACACTCTTAACAGGTGTAGAATAACTGTTGAATATGCTTTTGGTAGATTAAAATCATGTTGAAGGTGTCTACAGACCCATTTGAATGCCAGTGTCATCAATGCTGTCCGCATTAACGTGCTCCTCACAACCTTTTTGAAGCCACACATGAGCCATTTCCCCCTAAATGGACCTGTGACAGCAAGGGGACACTGGATCTGGACTTTCAGCCAGGAAGTGCAGCTACCACTGCAGAAGCTGGTTGCACCCAGGCAGCAGAAGTCAGGGATGATTTGTGTTCTCACATTACGAAATTGCATGGCCCTATGGAAGGGGGGAATAGTACCTGTATACATGTTCTTGTGGGAGGAAACTGTCTCATTTATTTGGGGGGGGGCAGTGCTTGAGAGGAGGGTGGGCTTGATTGCCATGCAATGTAAGTCTGAATGTCATGATAAATAATGAATTTGGTTGTGGGGAAGGGCGGGGGTCCCTATGGCTGTACAGATGGAATTTTTGGAAATGTGAATTGCTGTACATAAGAACATAACAATGGCCATACTGAATCAGACCAAAGGTCCTTCTAGCCCAGCATCCTGTCTTCCCACAGTGACCAATGCCAGGTGTCCCAGAGGGAATGAACAGAACAGATAATCATCAAGTAATCCATCCCCATCACCCATTCCCAGCTTCTGGAAAACAGAGGCCAAGGACACCATCCCTGCCAATCCTGGCTAATAGCCATTGATGGACCTATCCTCCATGACTTTATCTAGTTCTGTTTTGAACCCTGTTATAGTCTTGGCCTTCACAACATCCTCTAGCAAGGAGTTCCACAGATTGTCTGTGTTGTGTGAAAAAAATACTTTGTTTTAAACCTGTTGCCTATTAATTTCATTTGGTGACCCCTAGTTCTTGTGTTATGAGAAGGAGTAAGTAACACTTCCTTAGTTACTTTCTCCACACCTGTCATGATTTTATAGACCTCTATCATATTCCCCTCAGTCATCTCTTTTCCAAGCTGAAAAGTCCCTTCTCATATGGCACCCGTTCCATACCCCTAATCATTTTTGTTGCCCTTTTCTGAACCTTTTCCTGTATTCAAGATATGGACTTACCATGGATTTATATAGAGGCAATATGATATTTTCTGTCTTATTATCTATCCCTTTCTTAGTGATTCCCAACATTCTGTTTGCTTTTTTGACTGCCCCTGCACATTGAGTGGATGCTTTCAGAGAACTATCCACACTGATTCCAAGATCTCTTTCTTGAGTGGTAACAGCTAATTTAGACCCCATCATTTTATATGTATAGTGGGGATTATATTTTCCAATGTGCATTACTTTGCATTTATCAACATTGAATTTCATCTGCCATTTTGTTGCCTGGTCACCCAGTTTTGTGAGATCTTTTTGTAGCTCTTCCCAGTCTGCTTGGGACTTCACTATCTTGACTAGCTTTGCATCATCTGCAAATTTTGCCACCTCACTGTTTACCCCTTTTTCCAGATCATTTATGAATATATTAAATAGGACTGGTCCCAGTACAGACCCCTGGGGGACACCACTATATACCTCTCTCCATTCTGAAAACTGACCATTTATCCCTGCCATTTGTTTCCTATCTTTTAACCAGTTACCAATCCATGACAGGACCTTCGCTCTTATCCCATGACTACTTACTTAGCTTAAGAGCTTTTGTTGAGGGACCTTGTCAAAGGCTTTCTGAAAATCTAAAAAC
The DNA here is from genome assembly GCF_002925995.2 of Terrapene triunguis. Taxonomy (NCBI): domain Eukaryota; kingdom Metazoa; phylum Chordata; order Testudines; family Emydidae; genus Terrapene; species Terrapene triunguis. The sequence goes on along the minus strand of NW_020664419.1, from coordinate 47,228,563 downwards.
ACTATATCCACTGGATTCCCCTTGTCCACATGCTTGTTGATCCCCTCAAAGAATTCTAGTAGATTGGTGAGGCATGATTTCCCTTTATTAAAACCATGTTGACTCTTCCCCAACAAATTATGTTCATCTATGTGTCTGACAATTTTGTTCTTTACTATAGTTTCGACCAGTACTGAAGTCAGACTTACCGGCCTGTAATTGTTGGGATCACCTCTGGAGCCCTTTTTAAAATTTGGCATCACATTAGCTATCCTCAAGTCATTTGGTACAGAAGCTGACTTAAATGATAGAACTACTAACTGTGGTTTCTAACCTGCAATTTCACATTTGAGTTCCTTCAGAACTCTTGGGCGAATACCATCTGGTCCTAGTGACTTATTACTGTTTAGTTTACCAATTTGTTCCAAAACCTCCTCTAATCACACCTCAATCTGGGACAGTTCCTCAGATTTGTCACCTAAAAAGATTGGCTCAGGTTTGGGAATCTCCTTCACATACTCAGCCATAAAGACCGACGCAAAGAATTCATTTAGTTTCTCCGCAATGGCCTTATCGTCCTTGAGTTCCTTTGGCACCTCAATCATTCAGTGGCCCCTGTTCTGTCCTTCCGATATATTCTGTACCCTGGTATTACTGTGTCCCATTGATTATCCTCATTCCACCAAGTATCTGTGATGCCTATTATATCAATATCCTCATTTAATACGAGGCACTCTAGTTCACCCATCTTATTATTCAGCATTTGTATAATAGCACTTCAAACAGTTGACACTTTTTAGCTGTCTGCCATTACATGATGTAATTAAATGGGACTCTTTTTCATTTGACTGTTTCTCATCAGATCCTACCCGTATTTTATCATCTTCCATCCTTTCCTTCTTACTAGGACATAGAGACTCCCAATTAATAGATACTCCCCAAGGGATGTTTCTGTCCAAACCACATGCTCCTCCGCACCTGTCAGCTTTCCTCCAGTGTGTAGCTAAAGAGAGGAATACCATTTGCTTACTAATGCTTATTTGCTCCTAACTTGTTTTTAGCTTTATCATCTCAAATCATGATTGGATGATGTGATGCACTGATAGCAATAAACTTTATTGAAAACATAACATGCTTTATTTGTAAACATGCCTTAATACAGTAAACCACTCACACGGTCTAGAGCAGGACAGCTGCCATTACAAAAGCACACACCCAAAAAGAAAGGGCAGGAAATAGTTCATGTTTGACACACTACGCACACCACTACATGTCCCCTGGCCCCATGTTCTCCCGTCTTTACACATTTTCCCCTCACTTGGTGGCAGGGGATAAGGGGCAGGAAGAGAGGTGGAAGAAGGAAGGCTGCACGAAGTTTAGTTGCCCTGCCCAGCTGCTCATGAGTCCTGAATGCCTGGTCAGCCCTGACACAGAGTTGTCCAAGCTACTGCTGGAGTGAGGGTATGGTACAGGGTGTTCATACTGTTGTGGGGGGGAGGCAGCAGGAGCCGTTGCTCTTGCAGCCATTATAGACAGGAACTGCTGAAACAGTTCTCTCTCTCTTGAACTCTCTTCCTACAGTCCTCCACCAGGGTGGCGAGCCTCAACCTTTCCTCCTGCCTGTCACCATGCTGTTATTCTAATCTCTAATCCCTTTTCTTCTGGTACTGGATCTGCTGGGATGCCCTCTCAAGAGCACCAGCAATAGCTTTGTAACAGAAACGTTTCCTTTTACAATGGTCCGTGAAGGAACATTGGGCCAGGGACTGAGTTCCTGAAGCAGGCAGTTTAGGTTGAGGGTCCTGAAAACAGGACAAGAAACAGAGGGCTATTGCCTAACGCAGAAGAGCACAGAATTAATTATTGTGGAATCTCAGGGACATAAAATGTAACAGTTCTAAAGTGAACCAACATCTATTGTGGAGGGGATGCTTCAGTCCTCATACTGCCTCTGGACACAGCCTTGTTTACCACAGTTACAGAAGTGCAGAAACAATGGTAAGTTAAAAATTATAAGCTTTATTCTCTTTCATAAAAATTTCATAACTAGTTGCCACATGGAGGGGTGACGGATGTGTATAGTGCTCTCACTGCAAAAGGCTTTTTCTGTCATGTCAGCCTTTCATATTTTGGAAACATAACTGTCTTTGTGATGCCCTATTGGCAAAGGAAGATATTACTTCAAACTGCTGGAAGGAAACCTGCAGTATACGCAGCTGAAATATTCAAATGAATAATGATCAAACAGTACATTTGAGAGTGGAGCAGACTAATCAGCTATACGGGGGGCCTGGAAAATATGCCCTTCCCCACAATGTAACTAGCTATTTGGAATTCCTAGTTCAGGAAAAGTTTGCAGCTATCACCAGCCAGGACTGGGTCAGAATCTACTGGAGAATTAACATGATGCTGTGTTAGCTCACACATGGCTTACCCTGTTATTGCTGCATGCAAACTCGCTGAAATCTGCAGCTTTACTCGACCCTGCACAGTTCTGGGAAAAAACTGACACCTCACTCGTTCTTTGGGAAAGTTATTTTGTGACCCGCAGACTGCACAGATTACCTCTAACTGAAATGGACTAGATTTAGAAACAGACTCCTGTTTCCCAAACACACACACTTCACTGTTTACAGGCAGCTGTGTAGACCCAGGGGGAGTGGTTACAGAGTGGCAAATTCCTAATTACTGAAAGGAAAAAAAGAATGACCCTGGCAAACCTCTGTGACTTAACAGTTAAAATAACCTTTACAGCTGTTTATGAATCTTTGAAATTCCAAGTTACCATTTTGATCTCCATGTGGGCAGGAAGGGGTGGGGGATGCCTAGGCACTGTAATACAATCCACCATCAGTGGCCAACCACTGGTAGCCGGGGCTTACTATTTTTGCTTTGTTTCTTTCAGCAGAAATCCCTCCCATTACTGTAGTAATAAATTTTTAATTTGAGTCACACACTTACCAGATTCTGGGGCAACTTCTGTCTCCATGGTGTTCTCTCCAGGCTCAGCAGTGAGCTGTTCCTTGTGGGATGGTGGGGTGGATCAAACAGCTCTTCTGCATACAACAAGGAGTCTGGTGGCACCTTAAAGACTAACAGATTTATTTGGGCATAAGCTTTCATGGGTAAAAAACCTGACCCACGAAAGCTTATGCTCAAATAAATCTGTTAGTCTTTAAGGTGCCACCGGACTCCTTGTTGTTTTTGTGGATACAGACTAACACAGCTGTCTCCTGATACTTGCATAGGGACAGAGAATTTGCTATTGATCCTGATCCACACTGTTCTCTGGGACTGGTTTCATTAGAAGTCACTTCATGTTCCTGACTGGGAGCCTGCTGTTGGCTCCCACTAGTCCCCAGGCTGGATTCAGAGGCCAGCAGGGCACCATCCCAGCTGACCAGGTCATCATGAAGGATGGTTGGCTCTGTCCTGGGCACAATGCCCAGGACTCGGTCAAAATCATTATAAAATGGGCATGTCACTGGCGAGTTGCCCAAGGTGCAGTTCTTGTCCCTGATCTTCCAACACTCGTTCTTCAGCCTCTTAATACACTCCCTGCACTGATCATCTGTCCAGAAAAATCTGCAGAGCTGCCAAATCTGCTGGTACGCATGGTTATTCCTGGGCTGAAGTCCACGGTTTTATTGGCCTCGCGCCAGAGATTCACCAAAATCTGTCTGCGCTCCCATGACCAGGAAGCAGCTCACTTTGCAAAAGCCTTGATTAGTTTGCTCTCCATCGCAAACCCAGGAGGCTCTCTGATAGTGGGCTTGCAGATCAGTCATCAGAAGAGAATGGGCTAACACTGACTCACTGAGCAGCTGCTATTCAAAAAGCGGGGTTCCTCTGTTTTCAACAGAATGGATTTCAGATTGTAGGGATAGAGAGGACTAAAAAAGTTGTCCCATGGAATTGAGGGATACTTCTGCCTGACTACTGGGACCAAGGTCAAGCAAGGCTGCATCTACACTACAAAGCACCAAGGCTTGGACCCTTCAGCCCTGCCGGGTCCTGGAACCCTGGGTTAGCACAACTGTAGTGTATACACAAGGGGAGTTAAGCTTGAGCCTGGTCTTAGGCCTGGTCCACACTACCCCCCCACTTCGGACTAAGGTACGCAAATTCAGCTACGTTAATAACGTAGCTGAATTCGAAGTACCTTAGTCCGAACTTACCACGGGTCCAGACGCGGCAGGAAGGCTCCCCCGTCGATGCCGCGTACTCCTCTCGCCGAGCTGGAGTACCGGCGTCGACGGCGAGCACTTCCGGGATCGATCCGGGATCGATTTATCGCGTCTAAACCAGACGCGATAATCGATCCCAGAACATCGATTGCCTGCCGTCGGACCCTCCGGTAAGTGTAGACGTATCCTTACATTGCAGATAGACATACCCTTTGAGTCCTAGGTAGGTGTCTTCTGCTCCTGTCCACAGTCTTGCCCAACACCCTGTCCAGTGTTCATACTGTAAAAGGACTGGATCCAAAGGGCACTGAAGTTAATCGGTGTCCTTCCTCTGATTTCAATGGTGTTTAGATCAATCTCTAAGCTGTAAGGCAGTCCTTTAACAAATAATGCTTTCTCCAACAGCTTACTATAGTCAATTTATACTGATGAAATAAATTATGCAACACATTCTCCATCAAATAACAAATAAATAAATAGATATTTTTTCTCTAAAATGTTTATTATAAAATACATTGTAATGACCAATTAATTTGATGATAATTTAAACAATGAACACAGATATAAAATCAGAAATTATCAATACTAACAGCGTTCACAATTTTTAAAAAATTGTAATATCACTCATAATATCACTCTTTTAAAATAGCCTATGTCTTAAGTTTTAGAACAACCTAGAAGTGTGAGAGTTTTCAACTCTCAAATTTTAAGAATTTGTTGGTTAGAAGTGTCTAAAAATAATTTTAGTTTGTTATTACATTTGTATTAATAAACTGTGCACTTATAACTCATTAATTTAAGTATTTGGTCACATTCTTTTCTGAAATATTGTGTGGTAACTTGCTGTTTCCCTCAATGAAAGAGATGCTATAAAACCTTTTAGTGGAGTCAAAAAACTACTATGTTCAAATGAGTGTAAGGCCATGGCATGTGAGTCAGACTGCTGGCAGCCTAACAGATTAAAAGACTGGGGTGTGCTGGGTCGAAGCGTTTGCAATAGAAGACAGTTAAAAATTCATATAACTGACATCATGGAGCCAAACAATTCCTTCAAAGTCCATATTCATTAGGCAAAAATGTACTTAGGAAGTCTTTATTAAAGTTTCTTATTACTGATCTAATTGGCCTTAAACTGTAACAGCTTTTTAGGGTTGTTACTGTATATTTAGAAATGGCTATTAAGAAAATCTTAAAACATAAATTACTTATTTATCAGCTCATATAACTCAAAGTGTGAAACCAGAGGCTGATAAGTATTAATATTGATTTTTTTCTTTTTTTTTTTTAATTTAAAATACTTGATGAAAGAATCAGTAGTTACAAGACAGACGCTGTAGGATTGTTGTGGGCTAGGATAAATCTTGTTTAAACAGCTGTGAGCTCCACTCCTCATTTAAAAATAACAGGAGTACTTGTGGCACCTTAGAGACTAACAAATTTATTAGAGCATAAGCTTTCGTGGGCTACAACCCACTTCTTCGGATGCATATAGAGTGAAATATATTGAGGAGATATATATACACACATACAGAGAGCATGAACAGGTGGGAGTTGTCTTACCAACTCTGAGAGGCCAATTAAGTAAGAGAAAAAAAACTTTTGAAGTGATAATCAAGATAGCCCAGTACAGACAGTTTGATAAGAAGCAAGTGTGAGAGTACTTACAAGGGGAGATAGATTCAATGTTTGTAATGGCTCAGCCATTCCCAATCCCTGTTTAACCCTGAGTTGATTGTGTCTAGTTTGCATATCAATTCCAGCTCAGCAGTCTCTTGTTGGAGTCTGTTTTTGAAGTTTTTCTGTTTTAAGATAGCCACCCGCAGGTCTGTCATTGAATGACCAGACAGGTTAAAGTGTTCTCCCACTGGTTTTTGAGTATTATGATTCCTGATGTCAGATTTGTGTCCATTAATTCTTTTG
>NW_020664419.1:47148019-47197477 GCF_002925995.2 Terrapene triunguis | reverse complement strand
ATTATCCAAACATTCCATCAGCTATACGCCCAGTACCCCACGGAGAATAAATTTGCTTGGTCTGCAGACTGGACACACAAAGTACTGCTGTTTTCTCTGCGAATGGGATAGTCGTGCAAGAGATTCCCACTACATCAAGAAAGATTGGCTACTCCGACAGTCATTGGAGCCTGGGAGGAAAGGTGTTCAGCATCCACCACTTGTTGAATCAAGGAAGATTTTGTTACCACCCTTACACCCTTTAAGCCTCACAGTTCTGTGGGGGAAAAAAAGTATGTTTTGTAGCTTCTTGGAGCTACACATTCATAACCAATTACTTTTCTACTTCCCTATTTCCTAGCTTGCCTTCAATTCCAGAAATAGAATTTCCATTTTCTGACAGAACTGGCGCCTAAGAATTCCAGTTTTAGTAACTGTTTATTTTTGAATAAAATACAATGCTTGTCTCCCCAAGAGCATTAATTTTTAAATAAAATTCCTCTCCTCCATTCGCTCCCCACCAACATCCATTTTAGGTAATAATATTTTTTTTTAATTTTAACTTTTTTTTATTATTATTAGCAACATTATCAGCTCTGCATTTATTATCTTCCCAGAACCTCGTCCCTTCTTTTTCCTGTTTGAACCATTTGTTCAATTTTATCTTTTTTTAATTTTATGGAGGTGTTTTTATTAGTACTTTTAATTTATTACATTGTATGTTGGCAGGGAAGGCTTTTTAAATAAATTATATTTTATTATAAACTAAATGAAAAGGGAGAGTGTAAAGCACACCTATTATTTCCTGTACTTCAGAATTATTATTAATTCTATTTAATGTCAGCATGAGGTTGATATAAAATAGACTTGGAATGAGGTCTGAGAAAATGTGGCTCATTATAAAGGGAGATTAGTATAAGAATTATACTAAATTATTCACAATGATGTAAAATTGTATTCAATCTCTTTTTGTTGTTGTTTCCCCTCTTTGGTTTCATTCTGATTTGCTGTGCTTTCACGTCTCCAAGTTCCATTAACCTGAATCTTACATGCTTTGAAATGGAATTTAAAGTCTCCACTTTGCCCCTAGGGCTTTAACCTAGCTGGTTAACAAGTTCTCTGTTTCTTACTAAAGTAGTACGCAATTAAACATAAAATGAAGGAAAATCCTTAAATATTTTCCTCCTGGGCCAGAATCATGAAAAATGCAGTACACATCAGAGCACCATCTTTCTGATCACAGACATGATAATAAAGGATAGACCTGACAGATCAAGATAGCGTGGGTGTGCTGCTGAGAATGAGTCTGTTCCCTGTTTTTTTCCCTGAGGAGTTCTTCTCAGCATAGTAAACCATATCAATCTTATTGAGATATCTAAAATTTAATTCTAATGAATTTCTCAAGTAAATAGTTTGACAAGAAAATATTTACTTTTGTTTAATGTTTGTTACCTCTTAATTTTTTACTCAGTAATTACAATTGAAATGAATTTTGTATTGATATTTGAGTAATTAATTAGTCTTTGTTATGATGGTTGATAATAACCAACCACAGAAAAATGTCCATCTCTTCATTTAAAAAATTGTATTAATAAATGTGGGGATGAGACTGTGCATGCATCAAATATACATTAAGGTGACATTTTTACATATCTCTGATCATCATCTAGAAAGAGAAAGGAACAGGAACAATTTAATGTTTGTTTCTAGTTATTATAAGAGCCTCAGTAAGAGAAAATGACATTTATAAATTATCCCTGAGCATCTTTTATCCAAAGCCATTTAAAAATCCTAATATGGGTGAAATCCTACATACCCCACCCACAAAGAACAGTCCTACAGAAAATAGTGGGACTATTTGTGTATGTAGGGCAAGGTGAATTTGGCTCATAAGGTATTGGGGAAATTTTCCTAATTACTTACTGAAAAACAACAGAGATTTAGAGTTCACCAGCTTACAATGGTTATCTGATAGCTAGAATATGAATCACTGAATGTATTAAGTAGATGCGAATGAGCTAACAAAATCTATCTTAATTCTATACTAACTAGTCTTTGGAACTCACTCTAAGCCTGGCTTTGTTTACTTGCTAGGCTTTTTCTGATGTCTAATGGCTTGTTGACATTAACAGCATTTATTTAATCTGTTACATCTATTACATTGGTTTCTTGATTACATACATGGAAAGTGATAATTGTTTGCACATCCAGTAATTCATTGATCAAGTGAAAGGGAGAAATTGTAGAGAATCTTGAAACACAAAACATCCTGTTCTCAAGTCTGGTCTGTAAACTCCATTCTATTATTATATGGGAAAATAAATATCACAAAGAAAATACTGAGAATATAAACACTAAACTACTAATATATTTTCTTGTTTTCTCTTTAATGGATTCACTTTGTCCTTATGAGAACGGGATTGAGAGTCATCATATGTGGCTCTCTTTTCTTCATTGGTTTTTAGTTTTTACACAAATTTATTCTCTTATACAACAGAACCCATTTAATCTTTTGCTTCTTTCACATAACCCTCCTTGAAAGATAGCTACATGATAAGAGACAAATGGTAACAGGAAGATGACAAAAGTTAATTTCCCTGGAGAGTTCTGTGCAGATTTTATTTCTGATCTTCTCCAATTATATTTTTCCTTACTGTTCTGTGCAGCTCAATATATGTATTTATTTTGATTTAAAAAAGAACATAGACATCTCAAGTTCTTGATGCCCTGCCATCGATTAAAAGCACAATCCCGATAGCTATAAAACTAGAACAGCAGACGACCCCACCCAGAATACAATAGATAGTCAGCAAACATTACTAAACCAAAAGTCTCCATCCCTCCAGTCACCACAATAAAACATATACCCCAAACAGCTGTATGGAAAGATGGGCTTTGCAGCCTGCCCTAAAAATCCTGAGTAGAGTCTATTTCAAACTAAGGGCTTGTTTACATGATAAGGAAATACACACTACAGGAATGTGATTTCTAAAGTTCACTAATGTGTTGCACATTAATAGGTCTGTGTAGACCCCACTGGTGCACACTAAAGGCTCCTGAATGTGCTTCAACATAGTGCTGTTTGAAATGGTACTACATGAAAGCACACCAGCAAGATCTACGCAGACCAATTAATGCACAATATTAGTGCACTTCACAAATCATACCCCTATAGAGCACGTTAGGCCACCATGTAGACAAGCCTTAAAGGTGGGATCCAAAGTGAATTCCAAAGTTGAAGCACCTTCATGGAAAACATTCAACCCCGTAGTACCCTCTCTTACATGTCAGGAGGCACACCAAAGAAATTCCAGCTTCAGCACTTCTGCTGATCACAACTGTGGCAGTAAGGCCCGTGGAGAAAGGCAGTGCTTCAAAGCAGGTGTACAGGGCTGTGTAGTTTGGCACCAACTCAAATGCGATCATCAATGCACATAGAGCTTTTTTTTTTTTTTCAGTTTAATGAATCCAAGAAAACACCACAGATGAGTGTTAAATGATACTGAATATCATTTAACTACTGTCAACACAAGTTAATTGCAAGACCCTCACATGACTAAAGCAAAATACATTTCTGTAAAATTGGAGACATGCAGAATTAAATATGCCATGTGGCTCTTGTTAGACGACTTTTCTTTTCCCTCACAAATACTGGGTCACATTAATTACTGCAACATTCAAAAATATCATTAATAGTAATAGTTTTATATGTCAGTCTGTTTAGAAATGTGTATCTCTGTAGTTATGTTACATAAAGGTTAATTGCTGTCCAGTTATGTAGAATGAATTAAGGATGTAGATGTCCTGCCAACATCAAGAATGATGGAAATTCAAAATCAGGCTTTCATTTATTCTTTTGCTGTTTACATAAATACAAATGCATGGAACAGTAATACAGGAAACTTGTATTGGTCCTGTAAGAATTTGTTCAGTTCCTCCAAAGTATTTCTAGTAAGTCATGAGATAGACTTTAATCATGTCATTCTTCTTACCATCTACTCCTCCCTCTCCTCCCCCTTCAATTCTAATCAAATTTTGGTGGCCTGTAACTCTAGAACAGAAGAGCTAGAAAGCCACCATGTTACACCAAGAGGGTGGAATCACAACTTCATTAATCTCCAGTACTAGTGAAATACCACTAACTGCTGCTGCTAACACAGACTGGAAATGAAACAGGAGGAAAAAAAGAAGGCACAATAAGATTTTAAGGTTATCTTTTTCAATACCTGCCAGATCCAGAAATGAAGAACCCAACATTTCAGTTGTACAAAACAACATTTATTTTTAGACTTGAAAATTTGCAAGAAATTTGATCTTAAATCTGTCACTGGCCCTTCAGACCTAATAGTGTTTTCTTTGTCACTGGTCCAGAAGTTAATCTGAAAATAAATTTCTGAATTTCAGACAAGTGTAATTTTTATTTCCTAGGCACTTTATACAGTAGTACTTTGCCGATGCTCTTTTGGGAGCCTATCCCATGCAGTAAGGAGAACCATTCTGTTATGACAGCTGAGTTAGAGAAATCAAAGTCAGATATTGCAAAACTCATGAAATCATAATTATACATTCATATGAAATGACAATTCACATTTGAATGTATATCCTCTTATTATAGAATTCAAACTGAATATTTTTTCAGTCGTGTTGATTTTCTCTGATACTTTTGGATTTCTGTTTCTTAACTGGGTTTTTGAGTCTCTTTTTTAAATTAATTTACTGTAGAGTTTATTTTGGAGCTATATGCAATGAGTATGTGAACTATTTGCATTTGCTTTGAGTATAAAAACAGCTTAAAAGCAAGACTGTCCTATGCCTAATTTGCTGGAATTCAGCACATCTGCAGGTAAGGATCCATTTGGGATGGCTGCATATCAGAATGAAATGTTTTGGCAACAGCATTGCTAGGCTGGGCAAAACTAAAAGAAGCACCAGTTCAAATAATTTCATTGTTAAAAGAGACAATTAAGTTGATATTTGGTCAGATTTTTTAAAAAGATAACATTAATTTCAGGTGCTGCACCTGCATCTCTAGGTCCCTCTGCCAATTAGTGTGATTTTATAGTCACATTTTTCCAATTTTAAAATATTTTTCTTTCCCTGCTGCTGTGTGAAAATAACAAGAAAAATTAACTAAGTGAGGTAAGTCCATCCCTTTTTCCCCTTCCTCAATACCGAAATGCAGTAGAGACCCTTAAAGGAGCCCTTTTACCTGCCAACCGAAGACTCATCACAGTCAGTTGTGGTGAGCACATTTTAAGGGGCTATTTGCAAAAAGAGTGAATAAAAATTCTGGACACAACGTGACTGTGTCCCTTTCATGTAAACGTGAGCTGCAAGCCCTTTGATTATTTTTAATATTAAATTAGCAAGGATCATGCCAAAATGGACTTTGTGGCCACCTATTTTTAAGTCAAAGACTTGAACATTAAAACAGAATTGCAGTTCTACTACTGCTGTCAATCAGAATGAGATCGGAAAAGCTTAGGGTGACCAGATCACAAGAATAAAATATCGGGCCACATGGGGGGGGGGCAGCCACAGGCTCACAGGCCCACCGGAGCCATGAAGGAGGAGGGCGCACAGTCCTAAGAAGCTGTGGGTCGGGGGCACACGGCCCTGGCTCTGGCCCCTGCCGCAAGCCAGGGGTGCAGGGCTCCAACAGCAGCTCCCGTCCGCAGCCCCGCCACAAGCTGCGGGTTGGTCGGGGGCGCACGTCCCTGGCTCCGGCCCCCACCGCAAGCCAAGGATCGGCTGAGGGAGCACATCCCCTGCTCCAGCCCCCGCTGCAAGCCACAGGTCAGTCAGGGGCGTATTGCCCCAGCTCCGGCCCCTGCTGCAAGGGGGGAGGTCTCAGGGCTGGACAGAGGGTTGGGGCACAGGAGGTGGTTCAGGGTGCTGACTCTGGGAGGGAGTTTGGGTGCGGGAGGGGGCTGGAGGTTGCAGGGTGGGAGGGGATGCAGGCCCCAGGCAGCGCTTACCTCAGGCGGCTCCCTGGAAGTGGCAACATCTCCCTCTAGGTCCTAGGTTGAGGTGCGGCCAAGCAGCTTTGCACACTGCCTTGCCCTCAGGTGCGCTCCCGCAGCTCCCATTGGCCGTGGTCCCCGGCCAATGGGAGCTACAGAGCAGGCGCTCATGGCGAGGGCAGCACTCAGAGCCCCCCTGGCCGTCCCTGTGCCTAGGACCCAAAGGGAGATGTCGCCACTTCTGGGGAGCTGCGTGGAGCTGGGTAGGAAGCCTGCCAGCCCCACACCAACTGGACACCTGGCAACCTTAAAAAATTGGAACAAATGGTGTCCCATTGGTACATCAGTCGGGACGTGGGACAAAGAGTTAAATATTGGAACAGTCTTGATTTTATCAGGATGTCTGGTCACCCTAGAGAAACTTGATGAAAAGAGAACCTCTGTCTAACCTACCACTTAAGGGGCTTTTTGAAGAATCACAAATATAAGGTCTGGAAGCATGGAATGGAACGTGGACAATATCAAAACAGTATTTTTCTATTATATGCCTCTGATAAGGTGATCATATCCCGCGCAAGGAGAGATAGCATTTACTCCACATTATGGGCAGCAGAAGTCCCGTCCCTCAGACCATGCTGGGCATGCTCCAACTGCTGCCTCAGTATAAAAGGGAGCAGCCCAGCTCATTCTGGGCTGACCGCCAGGGAAGAAGGCTGCTCGGTGGAGGCTCCAGCCCAGGAGCCACTTCAGCCCCTGACTGCAGGAACCAGAGACCCTGAGGCCCAGCCAGGAAACTGGTTGCCCACAGCCAGCTGACAGGAGTCAGAGTCTCAGCAAGCTACCTGCGCCAGAGAGCTTGGAGACGTAGACTACAAACGGACTCCAGCTTCAGTACTCACGATAGGAAGTATCCCAGGGAGGTGGGGTGAATGGTATCTCCCACCCAAGGAAAGTCAGCGTGTTGTGGCAGGATCCCCGCTGACTGGGTGGTGACCACACTCACTACTGACAGGGCCTTGGGCTGGGACCTGGTGGAGGAACAGGGCCCAGGTCCCCTTACCACAGCCACCACCCACCCCTAGGTGGCGGCCCACTTCCATGACTCCAGCCACTAGGCCGTGCAGCCCCAAACCCAAGGGTAGCCGTGCTGACTCTGGCCACTAGGTCGCATGGCCCTTTGCCCGAGGGCAGTCATCTTGATCCTGACCACTGAGCCATGGATCCTAAGGATCATCTGATAGACAATAGTTGCTGTGATATCACAATTCCATCGCACCCTGAAATAGGATGGGGTGTGCATATTCTGCGACAATGCCATTAAACAAACCTTTACATTCCATTTACAAAAAAAGATAAAGCTATATGAATATATTTTTAATTGTTCCATGACTTAAATATTATCAAATCCCTGTGTAGGATATGCTGAAGATAACTAATAATTTATAAATGAATGTTTTCATTGTATTAATTAATACATTAAATTTACTACCTTTATATGGGAATATTAGTATATAAAATGTATATTATTTAGGATGGTAAGTCTTCAAGAGATAAAACAAATTCCAGTGGTACAAAATTCAGCTTATCTGGTCTTTCTTCATGTACTGTAGTTGTCTTTTTCAAAAAGATATATTCTATCCTCCAATATCAGAAATTAGAGAAACACACCGGTAGAGGAAAAAGGCTTAGCAGGACCAATTCTAAACAAAACTAGACATGCATCACTATGAGTTTGAAGTACTGTTATTTATTCATCAAGATGCACTAGATAACAACTAAATTGGCATTTGCTTCAGCAAAACATTTACAGCAAAGTAGCCTTCTTGCCTCTGAATATATTTTGCTGCTAAATTTTCTCTATAGGGCTGCAGTATATGCACTGACCCCTAGATCAACTTCTAGTAACATATTACTGTCCACTAGAATACCATGGATAGTAAAAAAAACAGTCCAATGTGCTTGTGTAGAGGCTTCCTGTGGGCAATAAAGAGAATTAAGTCAGCCAGGCATACATTTGGCATTTCCAACTGACAACTGCAGTACTTCTACTAATCACTTGAATAAAAGGATATGCAGTCTGTCAGAAAAGAAAACAAAGACCTGTGGCACCAGTAAAGGGCCCTCTACTCACTGGGTTGGGATACATTTATGTTATACTAAGCAAAACAGCTTTTGTCACTAGAGTTTACCACCATCCACTCTCTTAGGGCTTGTCGATACAGCAAAGCAACACACATTAGAGGGTTGTGAATTCTAAAGTACACCAGGCTGCACATTTACCAGCCCATGCAGACCCTGCTGGCATGCACTAAAAGTTCCCTACTGCACATTAACAACACTATGTTAATGCGCACTAGGGAACTTTCCCAGTGCATGACTACCAGGTCTACATGAGCCACTGAGCGCGCATGCTGGTGTGCTTTAGAATTCACAACCCTCTAGTGTGCATTGCTGTGCCATGTAGACAACCTCTATTTCAAAATAGAATTATGCTGATATTATCTATAGCTAATTGTTTGGGTCCTCAAAACTGGCTGAGTAAACAGTAATCTGGACTGAACATGGTTTCATGCAAGTTGAGAAGGTATACAAGGCTAAAATATTATATCACACACACACAAATGAGGTAAAAATTAATCAGATTTTCCTATTAACCTTATTTGGGCAGACAGAGCCCTATTAGCCCTTTTCTGTGGTCGGGGGAAGTACGAGAAGACTGCATTCTCTCACAATACCTGGCCTTTTAAAAAGCTGTCAGACTGCCAAGACCATCTCCTCAGAACTGTGGAACCCATCTGCATCTTCCACAGCATAAAGCCCAGCTCTCGAGTTGCAGATACATATAAGTGGGTGGGAGAGGAGAGGGAACATCTTATATCCTTTCCCCCTGTCTTACTAGCTCTGAATTGAAGACAGCTTAGGATCAAATCATGGCTCATTCTGCACAAGGAAGCAGAAGGGCTGTAAGGCACCCCCTCCACTGTTCCCATTCAGAGAGGGAAGCAGACTCCACAGAGCCTATATTCCCCGCTCCCTTACAGGTGGGCAGAAAGAGATGGGGAGTGGGCAGAGCCTTTATCCCGCACCCAACGCAACATGACTAGCACTGTAGTTACAACCATACCTATCACAGTTACATCTATAATTTTACACCCTCTCTAGATCAGTGGAATTTGGGGAAGTCTCAGTCTCCCTCCCAGCAGACCTGCCAAGGGTTTTGCATCTCATGTGGCATTCGTGTATTTTGCAGCTCCGTCTGTCACATATACGGAATAAGAGAGACTCTGACAATACCCTATAGACTAGAGGAAAATGCCCTGAGCTACAGGCCAAAAACTCATGAGTTCTAGTCGCAGCTCTTAATATTTCTGTTCATTTCACAGCCCTTATTATTCTTCAAGGCCTCAGAGCTTGCCTTATGGGAGATAACCATCGTTCCATTATCTTTACTGTAAAATGGGTGAGAGGTGAACAAGGTCGCTGCAGGGAGAGTTGGGAAATAGAATCCTCGTTGCTAACATGACAGAGTCTCATCCCCTCGGTCACTCTGCCTTTGTTGTGTTCATATGTTATTGCTGAATTTTAATATTTTGATTAATGGGAGCTGTTTTAAGAACAGGGTTGGGGCACGTATTATAGGGGTTCATTTTATGAAGACTGACCAGTGATTGGGAGATGGTGCTTGTGTGTGCAGATAGGAAGATCCTATCTGTGTAAGGTCCAACAAGAACATAACCTGATTTAATAAACATATCTTAAAAGTGTGAAATTAGGTCTTGTATGGGGAGTGGGGGACTGGAAGCCTCAGGCCACTGCTATCAAGCTTCAGAGCCTTTTGCCTGAAAGTCACCAGTCTGAATCCAGACCAACGGAGTAGGAATTTAAAGTTGTTCCCACTTAATGGATGTGTGGTGGCCCTTAAATGACGGGAGTTTGGTGGGTCTCAGTTCCAGCTCCTTTATCTTACACACGCCATCATGCTTTGCATTAATTAGCAGACAGCCAAGAGTCCAAGAATTTCATAAGTCTGGGAGACTGAACTATCCCTGGAGGAAATTCCTCCCCAAATCAGGGTTCTGTCA
The DNA here is from genome assembly GCF_002925995.2 of Terrapene triunguis. Classification (NCBI taxonomy): domain Eukaryota; kingdom Metazoa; phylum Chordata; order Testudines; family Emydidae; genus Terrapene; species Terrapene triunguis. Next base: position 47,187,453 of record NW_020664419.1, on the reverse strand, counting down.
TGCTGGTGGGAAGCATGCCCTGTACAAAAACAGAGGGCTTCATTCATCAGGGCTGCAGGGGAACTAAATCCACATCTTTTTTTAAGAACCCAAAGTTTGTGTTACATCAGGTATGACGTGACAAATCAAACCTAAGGATGAAATAAGTTTACCAATAAATGCCAAATGGAAAAGGGATGTGAGAAGTCAAATCAAAAAGATGAAGAATGTCAAGCCATATGCATAGATGCTAAAAATATTTGTAAGTGCTAAACACTGTTTTCAGCGTTGTGAGATTCAAATGCCTACACAATCTCATAATCCAAAATTAATATAAACAAATTTTAGTTCTGAACCACATGACACAACCAAACTTTTATGCATCTAAAGTAACAATGTTTGCATACACGTGATTACTGAACAAAGATGTGTTATCAGATACTGTTAAAAAATACAGACTACATAAGAACATTGTGTATTAAACTCCCTAGAAACAATTAATTCAGAAACAAAAATCATTTGTAGCATTAGCTTTACTCATAGCAAGACTCCATATTGTGGATTATGTGTATGTATGTATGAATGCATTTTGTTATATTTTTCCAATTTCAGAACTTGATGTTGGACTCAATATTTTCACCATCTACACAGTGATTTTTAAATGTCATATTATAAAATATGGTCAAAATTCCTAGACTATCTGGAGATAGATGCACTTTTAAAACTGAAAATGTAGAGGAGGAAATATTACAGAAAAACATACACTTCTCTAAATATAAGCAATTGTTAAAACATTTATTTTTTGGAAAATGACAGATCAACAGCTTTTTAAAATTGTGTATAATGTTATAAAGTAAAGGACAATGTACACAAAGATACATAAAGCAATGATGAAAGTATGATGAACTTTACACCACAGTAAACCAAAGAAATATTTTTCTAGAAAGCCACATAAACCTGTAAGGTTAATCTGCACAGAACTGCTTCATGTTGGGCCTTCATTCACTGTAACATCCCTAAATGGGCATATTACAGGGTTCTCAAACTGGGGGTTGGGACCCCTCAGGGGGTCGCAAGGTTATTACATGGGGGGTCGTGAGCTGTCAGCCTCCACCCCAAACCCAGCTTTGCCTCCAGCATTTATAATGGTGTTAAATATATAAAAAAAAGTGTTTTTAATTTATAAGGGGGGGGGGTCACACTCAGAAGCTTGCTATGTGAAAGGGGTCACCAGTACAAAAGTTTGAGAACCACTGGCATAATACATGAAAAAAATATATATTTGGTTACATGAGAAGTGGTAAGCCTCAGTAGTCTTTAAAAATTGCACAAACCAACATAACACACAGTCTGCTTTGTATTTTACATTAAATAGTAATCAAAGTCAGGAATCTGCATTGACGCTTCAGAGCTAGAAGTAGACCAGCCGATTAAGAGGAATCGGCATTATTATTTCAGATGACAACCACTGAATCAACAAAATCACTGATCTAGAATATATTTTGAACCATGGCTGTATGCACTAGAAATACAGACATAAGTCAGTGAATATGGGGGCATTTTCATTCTTAATTGCATTCTGTATAACTACATTCTTCCTGCAGTTTCAACTGGATGCATTTACTTTTCTTTTCTGTATGAAAGACTATTGTATAGCGATGCTCAGCATTGTTAAACAGCTGTTTATTACATTCCACCCTAGTGGCGACTGAGACTCCATTTCAGTGGCTAGTAATAGATTTCTTTTGAAGTATGGTTTGGGATCGTTTGGAATGAAATACATTGGAAGACAAAGTGCAAAAAAGCTTCAGTAGCCACACTCCCCCCCCCCCCCCGATAATATAAGGGTCTACCTGGCTGACACAGACTTTCTTCACTCATAACTGCAGAGGGCATTAGGCACAATGAAAAGCCACATCTTCACTTTCAGAGTCCCAGCATGGAACACATGCACCAAGTCTGACCCAGCTTTTCCTACTCCTTACTAGCAGTAATTGTAGCAGGACTGGGAGTCAAGTATTAATTTTTTAATCCCTGGCCTATGAGATGGTGACAACTTCTACTCACCCTCTTCCCATGAGGTTATCCTATTGAATGCAGCAATTAACTTCAGCATTCCAAGGGGGATCTGTGCAGTAAAATCCTCTAATAGTAGAATGGAAATTCACTAGAGCCAAATCCTGCCCCTTCCTTCCCTGGAAAAGAGGGCCTTGACCCAGCAGCACTGCTGTCTATCACAGATGTCAGCTCTGTAGGGGGCTCCCTCTGCCTTAGCATACAAAGTGTTTGGGGGAAAGAAGCTGGCGCAGGTCCAATGGATCCATCACTACAAAAATCCACCAGCCACTCTACCCGTTAGAGTTTAGCACAAAGCATGAAGGATTACCACAGGTCTTCAACTGCAGTATCAGTTGCTGGGTAACAAAGCTGGCATTTTGAAACCTGAGGATGGGAGAGAAATTCAGGCTACACACTGGGGTCCTGGATCTGTTCCTAAAAGTGGAGCAAAAGTCTGTTCGATGCACTACATTGAAAAACTTGCACTCCACATCACTATTGGCAATTTCACTATATATGGGCACTATTCTATTACTATTTCCATATTTTTACTAACTTCATTGTAGGGCACTGCTGAGTGTTCTGACGTATCAGTCCCTCTAGATATGTGGCTGCATGCTGGGTATACCACAAGCATTATAGGCACTCCAAGTACTAGGTTCTTCAGGCCCTAGCTCTCTGAAGGCTCCCATAAATGTTCACTAGGACTGCCAAAAACTAAAAATGTTCACATACCTTAGACACAATTGCTTTAATAATTACAACAACGATCAAACCAACAGTTGCTAGCCCACCGCCTAGACTCATAGGTTCCTAAGCCAGGAAGAACCACTGTGATCATCTAGTCAGAGCTCCTCTATAACACAGGCCATACAACTTTCCCAAAATAATTCCCAGAGCAGATCTTTTAGAAAAAACATACAGTATAACTTCAGAGTTACGAACTGACCAGTCAACAACACACATCATTTGGCACCAGAAGTACGCAAACAAGCAGCATCAGAGACCAAAAAAGAAAAGCAAATACAGTATAGTACTGTATTAAACGTAAATTATTAAAAAAATAAAGGGAAAGTTTAAAAAAAGATTTGACAAGGTAAGGAAACTATTTCTGTGCTTGTTTCATTTAAATTAAGATGCGGCTTTTAACCATTTTTCTTCTGTATAGTAAAGTTTCAAAGCTGTATTAAGAAAATGTTCAGTTGTAAACTTTTGAGAGAACTATAACATTTTGTTCAGAGTTACGAACAACCTCCATTCCAGAGGCGTTCGTAACTCTGAGGTTCTACTGTATTATCTTGATTTTAAAATTACCGGTGATGGAGAATCTACTATGACTCTTGGTAAACTGTTCCAATTGTTAACTACCCTCACTGTTAAAAGTTTACAACTTATTTCCAGTCAATTTCTCTAGCTTTGTCTTCTAGCCATTTGATTGCATATATATGCAGTCCATATATGTTGGACTGAAAAGCCCATTATCAAATATTTGTAACCATATAGGTTCCTATAGATTGTAATCAAGTCATCCCTTAACCTTCTCTTGTTTAAGCTAAATAGATTGAGCTCCTTGAGTCTATCACTGTAACGCATGGTTTCTAATCCTTTAATCATTCTCTGAACCCTCTCCAATTTATCAACTTCCTTCTTGAACTGTGGACACCAGAATTGGACACACTATTCCAATAGCAGTCGCACCAGTGCCCAATACAGAGATAAAATAACCTCTCTATTCCTACTTGAGGTTCCCCTACTTATGTATCTAAGGATCAAATAAGCCCTTTTGGCCACAGCACCACACTGGAAGCTCATGTTTAGATGATTATGCAGCACAATCCCAAATCTTTTTCAGTCTCACTGCTTCCCAGGACAGAGTCCCCCACTGTGTAAGTATGGCCTACATTCTTTGATCCTAGATGTACACATTTAGCCATATTAAAATGCATATTGTTTGCTTGTACCCAATTTACAAAGCAATCCAGATCACTCTGAATCAGTGAACTGTCCTCTTCATTATTTACCACGCCCTCAATTCTTGGGTCGTCTGCAAACTCTATCAGAGATGATTTTATGTTTTCTCTCAGTCACTGATAAAAATGTTTAATAGTTTATGGCCAAGAACTGTTCTCGGTGGGACCCCATTAGAAACATAGCTGCTAGATGATTCCCCTTTTACAACTACATTTTGAGACCAAACAGCCAGTTATTAATCAATTGAATGTATGTCATTAATTTTGTCACATTCTAGTTTTTTAATCAAAACATTGGTGTGGTATCACGTCAAATGCCTTACAGAGCTCTAAGTATAGTATATCAGTACTATTGCCTTTATCAACCAAACCTACAATTGCATAAGAAAACATGATATCAAGTTAGTTTGACAGGATCTATTTTCCAAACCCCATATGAATTGTCATTAATTGTATTACCTGGCTGTGCCCTGCCACAGATCAGGGCAACTGCATCCTGTATTTCCCCCTTTGTGGTCCCTTGATGGCATGCGCTCTAAGCTCCCAACTCCTCAGTCATCATCTTTCTTGGGCAGAGACCTGACTTTCTCTCCCTGTTCCCTGACTACACTGATATTTCCAGCAAGCCAGATTGCCTAAACAGGCCAGCATCTGCACATTGCTTTCTCTTCGAAGGTTAATGAACAACATAATTGCCAGCAGTTATGAGCTGTCACACAACTCTTTATAACCAAGCACATTTATTATTAAGGTGAAGCATTACAGAGAAAACATAGGAACTTTTATTGTTTTAATTTGCATGCTAAAAGATTACCAGAGGTCACCCCTCAGTCTTATGGGGGTCTCAGTAAACCAATGTCCTTCCAATCCTTCCCAGGAAGCTTGGGGGCCTCCTGAGACAGAAGGATCTGGCAGTTTGCTGGATCAGAAAGAAGACCCTAAGTCAGTTTAAACTCAAGGTATTTATCCAAAAATACTTTCTTTGCCTGTTGGTCTCTGGAGAAACTAGTTTGAATTAGTACATGCAAGCCTCTCCAGGTACTTCTCTGGAGATATTACAACCTGAGTGAATTTGCTTAATCACCCTCCACTGTTTGCTCCTGTAGGAGCTGTTGTCACCTTCTCCCATGCAATCCCATACAATCCCTGGCCTAAAATGATACATAAAGTTAATACAGTAAGGTCTACTAACCTCCTCTAATTCTTTATTAATCCAGTCCTGTTTCAGCTTCTCCACTGTCTTGCCTGGATTGACATCAGACTGACAGGCCCATAGTTACCAGGTAATTCCGTTTACTCTTTTTAAATATTGGCACAACTATTACTTTCTTCAAGTCTTCTGGAACTTTCCCAATGTCCAAGACTTGCTGAAAATAAGCATTAATAATCCAGTGAGCTGCTCAACTATAGGATTGCCAGGTGTCAGGTTTTTCACCCTGGCAGCTCCGATCAGCACTGCTGACTGGGCCGTTAAAAGTCCCGGCTCCGTGCAGCTCCTGGAAGCGGCCGGCATGTCCCTTTGGCTCTTAGGCATAAGGGCAGCCTAGGGACTCCACACGCTGCCCCCACCCCAAGTGCTGGCTCTGCAGCTCCCATTGGCCAGGAACTGCGGCCAATGGGAGCTGCAGGGGCGGTGCCTGCAGGCAGCAGCAGCGCGCAAAGCTACCTGCTTGCCCCTGCTTCTAGGAGCCGGAGGATAGACATGCCGCCGCTTCCAAGAGCCGACTGAAGTCAGCGTCACCCAGAGCCTGCACCCCCTCCCGTACCCCAATCCCCTGCCCCAGCCTGGAGCCCCCTCCTGCACCTCAATCCCCTCATACATGGCCCCACCCCCGCGCCCCCCTCCTGCACCCCAAACCTCGCATCCCTGGGGTGGGGCAAAGGTGTGCCCTCAGGGAAGGGGCAGGACAGGGGGTGGGGCAAGGATGTTTGGTTTTCTGCAAATAGAAAGTTGGCAACCCTACTCAACTAGCCGTTTTAAAATGCTTGGATGCAAGTTATCTGGACCTGCCAAGTTAAAACTGTCTAACCCCAATACCAAGGTATAAAAAGTGAGGGCTTGTAAACACATGGACTTACTCAGGAATAGCTATTATGCTTTAAATTCACAGACTACCTTAATCCAAATTAACTTTAATGTGTACACAAGCCTTAAGAGTTTCAGTGTAATCTTTCCACACCATTCTGCAGACCACTGCCCTGTATCCTCCTGATGCAGCTACTTTTGTCCCCCTGCTAACAACAGCAAGTTTCTGATCAGCTCTCAGCTTTCTAGTCCGAGCTCTCAGGCGACCTCCTGTTTGGTGCTCCTGCACACACAGCCTATGGCTTCCTCCAGTGTCCAGTTCCCTCTGACTTCAAAATATTACTGTACTTTCTTTTCTTGTACTCAGGTAATTATGAAGCCCTCTGCTGGCTTGATGATGAACTCGGGGATGGTGCCCTCCACTAGAATGTACCCAGTAATGAGCCAATAAGTTTATTACAATATTATTATTAAAATACCTCAAATAATAAAGTGAAGAACAGTGTACTTATGCAACTTTTAAGTCACAAACCTAAACCCCAATCTACCTATCAAAAAACAGGAAAAGCAGAAGCATTTCATAATAAGATTCTCTAATATACTGCACATACTAAAATACAGTATGTGCAATGGATAGGATACTGCTATGAGAACTGCATGGGTGGCCCCAGCCACCCTAAGTTCCGGCCGCCCTAGTTCCAGCCCCAGCAGCACACGTCTCTGAAGAGGAGCAGCCTGCCTGGGCTGGGGCCAAGGGGGAAGGGCAAGCAGGGCTTCGGGGAGGAGTGTGGGTGGGGTCACGCCAGGCTGTTCAGGGAGGCACAGCCTTTCCCAGTCTATGCAATGTGCCATCCATAGAGAACTGTAACTTTTGGATTGCTGGACTTATTATATTTACATTATCAACATTCACACTGTATAAATGTGTTTGTGTCTGGGGGTGGATGAGTAGAGGGGGAATGATTTGCATTTTATTTCCTGGCAGAGATGGGAGGGGGGGAGATCAAGCATATTTTTCTTGCCCCTCATACCCAAAATCACCTAGAATACCTTCAGTTCAACGTCAACATTTCTCAATATAGTTTTGTTAAGTGACAGAAACACAAGGCCCAATTGTAGCAAAGAGGAGAGAGTTACTAACAGATCCCGTATGGGGCAGCACAACCTCTCTGAAAAATGTTACTTTCACCTTATAAAAAAATCCTGAGACCATTTAACAGCTCCTGATTTGGTTTTGTAATATTAATTGAAACGGCACCTACAAAATATTGATGAAGCTGAAGGGAAGAAATGGTAATATATGCACAGTGAGCTAGAGAAACAAAATCAATGCATACTACCAGCCTTTGGCTGCTAGATATTCCTAAACCCTGTATTGTTGTACTAAAATACCATTTAAAACAGCAAGGAAAGTATTTCACTGCTACCTCCTAAACACACAACAAGATTTTACTTGTGAGTAATCATTCACACAGTAGTCATAATACTTAGAATTAATAAACCAACCTCATGTTACTATTTTATATGGCATTTAAATGTGGGGTCCAATATCACAACAGCAGCCTGGCCCACTAGACAGTCTGAAGCCAAATGCATACCATTCTGAATCTTCTTTCCCAACTTTAAGATAACAACTTTGAAAAATTAAATTTATACCATGAGTAGGAAAAATATTTTCTATCTACACCTCTTATAACATTTATATGGTACTTTCAATTTCATACTGTCCTTACTTATGAAAACTATAATACATTTATGTTTTGTCTATCTCAGAGATCACGGGCATGGAGATTCTCCCCACAAGGAGGATTTTGTGTGTGTGTGAATTGTCAGGACAGTGGGGTTTTAAATCTGCCACAGATTTACAGGATGTACCATGCCTCCAGCTTTTATATAGTCTCCCTGCCAGTGTTCCCTTTACTGGGCTAGGCCTTACTGTGCTACTTTTTGCAAAGCGAGGGCAAAACCTCATGGCTCCACTACTTCAAAACTGAGCCCTCTGGCTTCAGCACTCGGTTCTCACCACGGCTCTCCAGCAGATTCAAATGAGTTTAGACCCGTTAGAAACCTTACTCCTTTAGGGAGTGATGCAACTAGCAGGTATTTGCAGTGAAGCAGGCCAGCCTCTTCAAAACAAGCCAGCATGAGTTAGTCAACAGGAGTACAGCATTCAGGTTAGAATGATGAGGTTAGGTTTAAATGGAAAAGCAAAGCTTAAATGAGAATCCATGTTGGCACTATTACTTGCCATTCTAGTCCAAAACCTCCAGGGACTTCATCTCCATCTTCTCTCCCCCTCTGCCCTGCCAGCACAGAGTCTTATATCACAGTGTGCTTTCACATTATTCCTTTGTCTCCAGTTACTGCCACACTGTGTCCACACATTCTGCTTCCCTTGGCTCCAATTCATTAAAAGTTAATGTCCAATTGTTTGTCAAGGCAACTTCATTCATATGTGGACAGCTCCTGATAGTTCATTCAAACCAACCTAGAAAGCCTACATGACATCAACACCCCATCACTTATTCCCCTGTCCCAGGGGAGAAGGAAATGTTACTCACTCTGTGCAATAACTATTTTTTCCAGATGTATTCCCCTATGGGTGTTCCACTTCAGGTGCGCATTTGCCTCCTGAGGCCTCCATCAGAGGTTTCTAGCCAGCAGTGTCCCTTCAGACCGCACATGCACCCTATGCCTCCTTATGGCAGACACCAAGGCTATATAGGGGTGTGAGGGCAAACTGCCCTCAGTTCCTTCTCTACCCAGGCATCCCCAAGGGAAGAATCAAAGCAGAAGGGAAGGAGGGCAGATAGTGGAGCACCCATAGGGGTACACATCTCAAAGAACTACAGTTACGGCACAGGATGAATAACATTTCCTTCTTCAAGAAGTGTCCCTATGGTTGCTTCACTTCAGGTGACATCCGAGCAGTATCCCTAAAGGGAGGAGGGAGCTTCAGTACTGGGTCCAGAACTGAAGACAGTACTGCAAAGCCAAGTGCTGTATCGTATCTGCCAGCATGGAGCAGAGTAATGCTTTGAAAATGGGACCAAGGACCCAGGTAGCAGCTCTACATCTCATACACAGAGCATTCTTCAAAAATGCAGTAGATTTTACCTGTGATCTCGTTGACTGAACTCTGACCCCGGGAGCTGAGCACTTGCAGACTCATAACAGGTGGAGATACAACCCAATATCCATTTAGAAAGTCTCTGAGGAGAGACAGGTGTCTCCTTATAGTCATTTGTGAAGGATACAAAGAATCTAGGTGATCTCCTAAACTGCTTAGTGCTATCCAGAGAGAAGGCCAAGGCCCTTCTAATACCCAGGCTATAGAAATAGGATCCTCTGGAGAACTATGAGGTTTAAGAAAAAAAAAAAATACTGGTATACAAATAAACTGGTTAAGATGAAAATCCAATGTAATCTTTGGTAGGAACCTAGGATGTGGACATAAAGAGACTTTATCGTTAAAGAGCATTGTAAATGGGTGATCTACCATCGAGGCTCCAATCCCCCTAATTCTATAGGCCAACATGATTGGTAACTAAGAAAGCTGTCTTCATGGATATATTAAGTAGGGAGCAGGTCACCATTGGTTCAAATGGGGGTCTCGTGAGGTGGCTGAGAACCAGGTCGAGGTCCCAAGACGGGATGGGGAGTCTAATGTGGAGGAAAAGGTTACCCAGATGCTTAATAAAACTGGATGATACCGGGTGATCAAAAATGGAGAATCCCTTTAACAGGGAATGAATTGACAGCCAGGTGTACCTTGATCAAACTGACGGATAACCTGGAAGTCTTCAGATACAACAGGCTAGGGTGAGGAAAGGGAAAACCTATTCAGGTCTGAGATAGTGCCATCAGCACTAATGGACAAATGTCTTCCATTTCTGCAGGTAAATAATGCAGGCTGATGTCTTCCTACTGATTAATAGCATCTGCTACACACCTGTGGCATAGGAAGCCTCTGCTTCTGAGAACCATCCAGGAGCCACGCCCTGAGGCACAGAACCACTAGGTTGGGGTGAAGCGCATGACCCACATCCTGAGACAGGAGATAAGGAATGGTCCGGAGCTTGGACATAGAATTGAAGCAGGTAAGAGTACCAAGCTTGTCTTGGCCAGGTAGATATTATGAGGATAGCTCTGGCCTTGTCCTGCCTGATCTTGTTTAGCACTCTTAGAAACATGAATGTTTGGGGAAAAAGCATAGAACAGACTCTTGTTGCATGGTAGAAGGAAGGCCTACTCCAGAGAGTAGTGACCCAGACCTCCCCTTGAACAGAAAAGGGGGAACTTCTTGTTCTCAGAAGTGTAAAACTTGCAGGATATGTTGTCTGACATGACCCAGACTGCTTTGCCCGGATGAGGGGCAGGAAATGGGAGCAAGCATTCCTGTCTCCCCCCCTGAGCTCTGACAAGTTCATGTGGAGACTGGTTTTGTGGGCTGTCAATCTGATCTGAATCATGACAGTATTGCAGTGGGCTCTCCATCCTAACAGCGTCACTGATGAGGTTAGGCAACAGAAAAGGATGCCTACACAGATGAGTTGCTCCTCCACCAGTCTAGGGAGTTCTTTATGAGCAAGAGGACCATCACTTGCCTGTCCAAAGTGGCCCAGTTCAGAGAATATGTAATTTTGAGCCATCCCTGGAAGCAGTAGAGGCATAGCCTTACACAATTGGTCACAAAGGTCCAAGTTGCCATATGGCTCAAGAGTTGAAGACAGTTCTTTATTGTGGTCTGAGGGCTTCCCTGAATTGTCCCTACTAGACCTCACAAATCTGTCTAAAGGGAGGTATGCTCTGGCCATCAATGAATCTAAGTATGCCCCTATGAACTGTATCCTTTGTACTGGTACCAGCATGGATTTCTTTATGTTCAGCAGTAGGCCCAACTCTTGAAACAGAGTGTGGGCTTTCTGGGTGAATGATAACACCACCTCAAAGAAGCGGCCATTGAGTAGCCAGTCATCAAGGTACAAGACCAGCAGGAATGCTTCCAGCGAAAGACAAGCCACCATTATCACTAGAACTTTTGAAAACATCATTTGGGTCAAGGATAGGCTGAAGGGGAGCACTTGATACTGGAAATGATCTTGGCCTATGGTGAATTATAGGTATTTTCTGTGCAATGGGTGAATAGTTATATGGAAGTAAGCATCTTGCAGGTCGAGGGATGAAAACCAATCCCCGTCTTCCAGTAAAGGAATTATGGTTGCCAGAGTCACTATCCTGAACTTTTGAGGCTTCACAAACTTGTTTAAGCATTAGAGATCTTTCTTTGGCACTAAGAAATATTTTGAATAGAACCCCCTGCCCCTGTGAGGGGAAGGGACTGATTCTATTTTTCCTAGTCAGAGGAAAGAGTCCATCTCTTGCCTCAGTAGACGCTCATGAAGAGGGCCATGAAAGGGGGGTGGAAGGGAGAGAGGGTCACGAACTGGATGATGTAGCCTGAGGTTATGACCTCCAAAAACCCATTGTCTGTGGTGATCTGCTCCCAAGCCTGGTGGAAGTGGATAAGACGGTCTCCAAAAGGAGGGAGATGGGCTAAAGCGCACAGCTATAAATCCAGAGGAGCAGGCAGATTCAGGGATCTGGAGGGTGTTTGCTACCCTTCTAATGAGGTCCTGAAACTGCCTGAAGTTGTATGCGTGGAATGTGGTGGAGGCATAACTGCCGTATCCAGTGACAATGATGAAATGGGAGTCTCAGGATTGACTTCCTCATCTGCCCTAGCCTTTTGCTCTTCAAATGTCCCTGCCTGTCATGGATGAGTATTTGGAGTATGTGAAACCCTGGGCCTACCAGTGCTCTGTGAAATTGCTGCAAATAGGCAGCCCTCAGGTCTCAATATGGCCATTGTAGGGGGTGACTGGCATGGCTGATTTCACCATCCTTCGTAACCTGCAAGGTCCTCCCTGTGCAAAGGCAGATTTCCGAAGAGGTATGTAGAAGAATTCTCACCAAAAGTCAAGGAGACCAATTGGGAGACCTCTTCCTCCACATCCTCCGATGGGTGCAGGGGGCAGCCATTAAGGACAGAGGAGAGTCCTGTCCTGCGAATGACCGTTCAGAGACCAAAGTCTCAGGACCAAAAGATGCTCGGTACCCATCAACAACAAGGACTCTGGTTCATCCGACATCGAGAGGTCCCTCGAGTATTGAAATTCCTGTGGTACCAGAAAGGACCCCAGTACCAACACTGTAACCAAAGTCACCATAGCTGAAGCCGATGGTATCTACAATTACAGACATAAAGCAGTCATTGTAGATGTTAGGCACCAATGCTTGCTTATCCTCCTTACTGGTATGGTGCCCTACTGGAGCTGTGCTTCCCGTTCTTGCAGCTCTGGGGCTTTCTGGGAAAAAGAGTCCTTGGCCCAAACTGTATCCTAGGAGATGGAGGACCTCGACAGGGACCTGGTCTTTTTTGGAACTAGCTCCTTAGAGTGAGAGTCTGCACTCCTCTTTCTGGGAATCTTCCCAACGGGCTCCAAAGACTTCCCTGTCTTAGGGGAAGCATGCCCCTGGTGGACATGGCACTGGATCTATACGGGGACACATGTAATGGGTGTGGGGGGGGGGGGGGGGGAGTCCCCTGACCTGGCTCAGAGGGTGGTTTCAGGGAGCTTTCCATGGCTAGCAGTCTGAGCTTTGTCTCCCTGTAGTTCCTAGCGCTGGACATTGGGGCCAAACAGACGGAACACTTCAGGGACATGTGGGACTCCCCAAGGCAATGGACACACTTGGACTGCCCGTTGCTTACCAGTATAGCCTCCTGGAAAGAAAGCAGAGCTTGAAGCCTGGAAAGCCAGGCATGCCCTGCCAGGAGAAGACGAGTCTCCCAGAAGGAAAAGAGGAAAAACATTCTCAATCCTCTCAATTAAAACTAACTACACTAAACATTAACTACAACTATAGACTACCTAACTGCATAAAGGAAAAGAAAAGGCTGACTGCACTCTAGACAGACACAGTGTTCCATCTAAGGCAAGGGTGGGCAAACTATGGCCCGGGGGCCACATCCGGCCCTTCAGACATTTTAATCCGGCCCTCGACCTCCTGCTAGGGAGTGGGGTCTGGGGCTTGCCCCGATCCATGTGTGCAATGGGTCCGCAGACAGGGGGCTCTGCACACTGGCCCTGCCCCAAGCACCGCCCCTGCAGACGGGGCAGTGCACAGAGCAACCTGGCTGTGCCTCTGTGTAGGAGCCAGAGGGGGGACATCCTGCTGCTTCTGGGAGCAGCCCTGATCCCACTCCTGCCCTCTGAACCCCTCGGTCCCACCCTCCTGCACCCCAGAGCCTGCACCCCCAGCTGGAGCCCTCATATCTCCACCCCCACTGCAACCCCTATATAACTTCTGTGTCTGCCCCAAGGAGGTGGAGGGTGAATGCATGCGCCAAACAAACATTGCTGGCTAGTATCAGGGGGTAGCCGTGTTAGTCTGTATCCACCAGACTCCTTGTTTTTGTGACACCTTAAAGCCCAAATAAATCTGTTAGTCTTCAAGGTGCCACCGGACTCCTTGTTGTTATTGCTGTAGAAATCTCTGATCAAGGGCCCAAGAGGCGACTGTACATTTGAAGTGGAGCATCCATAGAGACACTACTCAAAGAAGAAATTAACTCTTTCACACCTAGTGGGTAGCAATTCAAAGTGAGCAGAGAAAGTAAGTTACACGGCCTTTTCATGAAAACATTACAAAGATTTTCACATTCTCCACAGAGCCCTAGTAACTCAGGGCCAGATTGCACAGACTTGAGGTACACAAAATGGGTAGCCAGATTCTTCCATGTAAGAGTATACAAGGGTACAGAATCAGCACAGGCCCTCTGCATGGATGGCCTTATCTCCTATATCCATTGGGGTCAGCACTGTGGATGTGAGCCTTGCAACAAGCTGGCAAAATTTCCCTCTTCATCAACAGAACCACCAGGGAGAACGCTGGGAGAAACACCTTGCAGAGATTTTCTCCCACTTTGCCCTCTCCCATGAGTTTTACCACAGGAGTGGGCAATTCAAGCTTCAACACATGAAGTTCTTGGCTTGTACACTGGAGTTAATTTCCCCAATACCAAAAATTCTCTTTAAGGCAATAAAGTGTTTTATAAAATATATTAAAATATCCTCCATTGCCTAGATCCAAGTGAATTAAGAAAATGAACAGACTGGACTTGCCAAGGAGCCAAGGTTTATGACCTTCTTGGGCTTCCATAACACAGAAGTTCATGGGACATTAGTAAGAATACAGGCCTAAAATGGTATGTAAGATGAGATGAGGACAGAGCCAATTTAGTCTGTACCATATGAGCATTGGAGAGATTTTAAAAACTTAACATTTTCATGAAAAATATTACAAATCTAAGTATCCATTTTGTTAATAGTATATGTAAAATAACCCAAGAACATTTTATTTGTTTAAATACTCTTAGACACTATTTTATGTGTAGGGGAAAAAACAAACGTTTCCCTTAAACAATTCAGAAGAGAATTATTTAAAAATACAACCAAACACACACAAATGCTTAATTAATCACAGCAAGTAGTCTCACTGCCTTAAATGGGATTACACATATGCTTTCCTGTAGGCAAAGTTTTGCAGAGACTTGACTAATTTTGGTGGGACTGACTTCTAACTTCACACGTAAATTGCTAGCTATATTTAATTTTTAATGTAAAATTTTGTAAGGACTTTACCATAGAGCGGCCATGTTACAGGGTAATCATCTCAGATTACGATTTGGGAAGGTTTGGCAGTTTACCTGGCGTGAAGCACTCACTGAACAGATCAGCAGCCGTGCGAAAGAAGCAGCCCTGCTCCCACAAGACCTAAGGGGTAAGTAGAGAGGGGAGCTGGCCTTGGAGCACTGTTAGTAGACAGAGGACTGGGAGGAAATCCCATCCTGATGTCCTGCTGCCAGCCCACTTCCACATTGGAAGGGAGAAATTCCCCATTCCAGAGTGGGATTGCAGCCGGCCCAAGCAGGAACAGTGAACTGGCTTCAGGCCAATTGACTGGCTGTAGGCATACCAGCAGACACAGGGGTAGGCCCAGAGAAAGGAAATATGCTCAGGCCTGAGCACATGTGGCTGCTGCCGCTAGAGGAAGCAGGCCCAAACAGCCTGAACACAGGGCTATAGGACTGGCTCAGGAAACAGGCTAGGGGCACGGGCGTAGCCAGGATGAATGACCAGCCTGCACTTAGCATGGGAGTCCTGATCAGCACAGCAATCATGGGGACAGACACCAAGCAATGCAGCAGAGACTGGGATTTACCCTCTGAGCTCACATGGTACTCAAGCACCAGTGCATGGCGTGGAAGGCACCCTGTTTAGGACTAGGCTTGGTCTACACTCACCCCCCAAATAGAACTAAGGTACGCAACTTCAGCTATGTGAATAACGTAGCTGAAGTTCGAAGTACCTTAGTTCGATCTTACCTCGGCCCACACGCGGCAGGCAGGCTCCCCCGTCGACTCCGCGGTACTCCTCTCGTCTAGCTGGAGTACCGCAGTCGACGGCGAGCACTTCCGGGTTCGACTTATCGCGTCCAGACAAGACGCGATAAATCGGACCCAGAAGTTCGATTGCCTGCCGCCGAACCAGCGTGGTAAGTATAGACAAGCCCTAAGAGACTAAGGCTAGAGGCCTCTAGCAGGTTAGAGAGCATTCCTCTACATCTAGGCACTGGGGACTCAGTACACTGTGCTATTGCTTGGGCTGGAGGTATATAAGACTCCCCACAGCCGACCTCCTTCCCCCTGCCCATGCTCTCTTGTACTAATCAAGGGTTTGTCACTAACCAGATAAAACTGCTGTTTGATAACTCAGTGTACCATCTGTTTCTGGGGTTAATTCCTCTTTCCTCAAGGGTTGAAGGGAACCACCAGGGGATCTGGTCCTGGGGGAGGAAAGGGTAAGGGTTCTCAGGCACGTGGTTTGGGATTTGGGGTCCACTTAATGAACCCAGGGTACCCCCCACCACACTGGATTTTCAAAGTGTAAATTCCATACTTAATCGTTTTAAGGGAGGTTTTCTAAGATGTTTCCATTTGTTACTTTAACCACCTGTCAATGAGCCTACTCACAGCATCCCCTCCTCCTCTGGTCTTGCAGGTTTTAGTGTTGCTCCCTGTGCAGTCCTTCAATAACTAACAATCTGAACTTCAGCCAGAGGGGGTAGACTGAGCGCAACGCAAGGCACTCCCTTCTGTAGAGGCAGTCTATGCTGTCATCATAGCAATTCACCTCCTGGGCACTGGACCCATATTTTGATCCAAGTGAAACAGAATTCTGTTCTGCCCTTCAGCCATCAGGCCAACTGCAATTAATTATAATCTGCAACTTGTGCTCACATCTCTTATGAGAATGCATTACTAGCAGTTGAAAGAAAAAGGGAAGAGATAGATAATGGTATTGATTCCCTTTAATTAAAACCAGCTGAAATTATAGTTTTCTTGCACACTTCTGATATGCAATATTACATAAATATCTATTAAGTGCTCTCAGTGGTCAAAGTCATTACCTCCTGTATAGCCCCTATGCTGCCTCCTCCTGTCAGCCTATATCTAAAGGGTACACACTGCAGTGCAGTAGAAGCTACTGCTAAGTGTTCCTCCACAGGAGCACAGCAGCATAAATAGCAGGCTTGGTAGGGACCATGATGTTAGCACTAGGAAGTAGTATCACAGTCCTCCTCTGATCATAGTTATCTCCTTATAAAGGTTGATAAATTAGAGACAAAATAATCAGTTCAAACTAGCATAAAAGCCAAAAATGTCAACTATTTGACACCTTTCCAGTTAAATTTGTTAATAAAAAATGATTCCTCCATGGATTTCAAAGACTTCAGCTTTCCAAAGGGAGTCATGTTACCTTAAAAGAAGAGTCACTCTCCTGTTCCTGTAATAGGGAGTGGCATATTATAAGCATTCACAGAATAAAGCACCACCAACAATGCACAGTCACATGAAGCGACCCTTCCGTGCCAGCTGCAAGCTTCCTGAAATTTCATTTACCAAAAAGTCAAGAACTTGCAGTACTGGAAGTATGAGACTTTTCAGACATTCTTTGGAGTTTAATTGCTCATGACATTTTCCACGTACTTCAGCCCAAAACTAACATTTCACTGATCTTGTTTATTATATGACATTTTGTCCCAAAAATGTCTCCTGTATATAGCATGCATTAGGTGTTTTGTGGTGCTGTTTTGACAACTGTGTAGAATGGCCATGTACATTCTTTGCCTTAGGAAAAGTACACAAAGCGATAGTTATAAGGCTGATAGTCTGATACCTATTGAAGCGAGGCTCAAAAACTAAGGGTACATTCATACTGCAGTTAGACAGACACCCGCCGCTGGCCTGTGCCAGCTGACACGGGCTTGCCGGGCTCAGGCTAAGGGGATGTTTAATTGCAGTGTGGACGATCTGACTTGGGCTGCAGTCTGAGCTCTGGGACCCTCCCAGCTCGCATGGTTCTAGAGCCCAGTCTTCATCTACACTGCAATTAAATAGTCCCTTAGCCTGAGCCCCACAAGCCCAAGTCAGTTGGCACAAGCCAGTCACGGGTTTTTAAATTGTCAAGTAGACATACCCAAAGAGGCTATCCATTTTGAAAACTATTAAAATAATTGCTCACTGGTTTTAAATTCAACGCTTTAAACTGTGAAAAGAGAAATGAACTAAAAATATTATCTAGGATTCTAATCAGCAGAGCACCACTTTCCAAACCCACTGTACTGGGTTGCGTATAAAATGCAGGCATCTACCCCTAAAATGATCAAATATTAAAAGCACGGGTAATCCATCTTACATAAAGCCATTTGCATCCCATAATCCTGTTAAAAGTACTTATAACATCAGATCTATTTGATTATTAAATTCACTCCTGTTCTATCCAATCCATGAATTGCACTCATACAGTATATTTGCTGCTGGGTTTTTATGTCACTGTGTTTTTAAAATTAAGTCCAAGGCATCTAGAGATCAGGATATGCTTTTTTATACTTGGAAATACATCTGACAGAAATGCAGCCACACACATCACATTAGTGGTGGGAATATTCTGCTATAAATGTGAAATTTTTAATTAAAGTGATGTTTTTAAAATCACATGATTATGCAATTTGGACTTTGACCACAATATCTGCCCTTTGTCCATCTGCTCCATGACTATTTTTAACATATAAACCACTGAGCACCTTCAAACAACTGCAAATTTTAAAAATAATCTGGCGATTTTTTCCCCCTCAGTTCTTTCCAAATGTGGAATAGCTCTTTTCCTTCCAAAAGTGACCCTATCCCAAAGCCTAGGTGATATTAATTCCTGGATTCTTGAGAGGTTTAAGATACAGTATCTCATGACGCTGCAAAGCTAGAATACGAGCTTTATACTGTTGACAAGAGGAGATTTCCCAGCTTTCCAAAGAAACAAACAGCACTTGCTTCTAGCTCTTGGTGTCCAGAGTGATTTTCGGTTTAGAAAAGCTATTTTATGTCATTTTAACAGTTTTTGTGGCTTCCTCTGAACTCTATACATTTGGACTGATGGTAACTAAAGAAGATCAAAAAAATGTCCCAATAGTACTTTTAAATCCTCTGTAAAACATTCCTAGAACAGGGTTTGGGGTTTTTTACAACATATGTGGCTTATAAAGACTACATAGTGGTGTGATCTAAAGGTTCTACTCACAGTTTTTGAAATGACATGTACAACTCAACCAATGTTTTGCCACTCATTTGTATTGTGGTCATTCTGAATTAAATTAAACCTTTAGCCCACATCACACCATCATGTACTCTTCCTCTATATAAACACAGCGGGGGGGGGTGGGGGGGTGTGTGTGTGTGTGAGAGAAACGCTCTAAAGTAAAATGTTAACACAACCTAAAAATGGGAAAAAGGACAGGAAAAAGCCCCAACAAATGTCAAGCCACTAGCAAAATGTCTTCCATTCATTTTCAAATCAAACATGTCCTCTTTAAGTTTGCAAAATATGGCTGCTTCCAAGCTTTGAATTCACTTCTGCACTATTCAACTCTTGCTTCACTGTCTTATGCTTTCTACGCACTTAAAAAAAAATGTTATCCCTTTTAATATGGTAATCGGCACTATTATACCATTTTACTTAGGATTTCTGGTTCTGTCATCAGGATAATGACTTCTGACTTTTTAGACTCTGCATTCAGGAACTGGATGGTTGCCTTATTTAAAACAGTGCATCTATTATTGCCATTTACTGCATATAAAATCAGCGATAATTATTAATACAATATAAGGTTGCAATTAAGATACAAAATGCCATCACATAAAAATGTAAAATAGTGTCCCTACACTTTCCCACAAATGTTTTCAACTTTGTCCATTAGGAAAAACAAGATAAGGAGAGAACTTTTAGACCACAGTTTGACAGAACACTGTCTGCTTAAAATGTTGTTTGGAGAGACAAAGAACTATATTCTCCCCTTTTGGGAAACGTTAATTTAAATTATTCCTCAAAACAAGTCAACCGGCACAATCAGTTGAATTAATCTGCATTGGTGTTGCTTCACTAATGTTTAATGCATAAATCTATTTTCTATTCTTCAGATTACATTCTGAATACATCTTGGGATAATACTTTGACACTATAAATATTCCATATACTTTAAAGTAGTATCAAACTATAAATGAATGAAAGAACAAGAGATCAAAGGCTTGATTCAACATTGACTTCACTGTTAATCTCAGTTTTCGCTGGTGCCAGATCAGTAACAGATCTCTAGTCTAAAGTGACTTAGAAATAACTTCACATATGCCTACATACTATGGAACCAAACAGACAGTGTCCATGTTTATGCACTTTGATAGTTAAACATTTGGGGGGCAGGGGGGGAAGGGTACTGTTCACAGAAGTGAATGTGTACTATCTAAATTACTTGGGTCTTCACATATGCAGCTGGAGGATACAGCGAGAATATAGAATATTCAAATGAGGGTGTGCACCTGTCATTTGTTGTACAGGTTTGCAGGTTAAGAGTCTCATTGAATTGTCAACTGCTCCTAGAAGATCAGGTAGCAGCTGCAGCCAGGTCAGCTTCTTATCATTTATGTGTAGCCAAGAGATTGTGACAGTTTCTTTCAGAGACAGACCTTGGAACCGTTATCTATCTCTTTGTTGCTTCAAGATTAAACAACTGCAATGAACTCTACATAGAGTACACCTTTTAAAGGATGTGGAAGCTAAGCCTGATGCACAGTGGCGGTTTAGTAAGCGGATATCCCATTTGAAACAAAGTGAACCTGTACTCCATGACCTGCACTGGGCTGCCTGTGTATTTCTGGGTGGTGTTTAAGGTGTTGGCCTTAGCTTTTAGAGGTTTAGGCTATTTAGGATCTATCACCCTGTGCCATAACACCAAAGTTGAGATCAGCAGAGGAACCTGAGCTCAAGCACTGCTTATATAATTGAGGAGAGGCTGCTGGCCACGTTCTTTCTAAGAAAGCTCTATGAATTTGGAATCCGCTCCCCTCCCTTTGTCCAAAATACTTCAAATCTGGTGACCTTCTCTAAGCTAAAGTAAAGTTTTATGCTTCTTGTATCATCATAAATCTCCAATAATTTTATGTTAAAATATCATTAAAAGCAGATTTGCACAGAAAGCTCTTTTACTTTGGATGCTTCAAAACTTCACAGAATTAAATCCCAGCATTCACTTAATCCCTGAGCCAAATCTTATACTTGTAAATAAGATACTGGATAATTAGATTTACAATAGCTTGCATCATTTATTCAGACTGTTGATGAAGTTAGTTAAGAGAAGATGGCTGTTCTGGTCCTTCAAGCTGGATAGTGGTGCTGTCTCACAAAGCCAGCTGCTGGACATTTTATCTTCTTGACAATATAGTTCTTAGTCCCTGCACACTGAAGCTCTAGTCAAAAATTAAACTATCTGGGTAAAAATCCAAGCCTTCATTTTCTCAACAGTGAATAATATTAACAGATACAAATCCTGCTTTTTTAAAATAAAAAACTTTTCTGACAAGCAAGGTATGATAAAGTTCTTCTGAGGAAAGAAGTACTTTAAACAATACATGTTCTTTCATGTTGCATTTAAAAAATTTAAGATCTGCTGAACCATAGAAGAACAGGATATTTATTATGCCTAATGTGAATATTTGGCAGGTCCTACTTTATTTTTTTTTTAAACTGCAACTAGTTGTTTAATAATTTGCAATTAGTAGTTCATATGAACATTTTCATGTTTTCATACAGAAACATCTCTTTGCAGCAAATATTTTTTAAGAATATTTGTTCTGGGGGAGTTCCTAAACTAGTCACAGTCTTAAAAAAAAATAGAGAGTTTTAAAGAAGGCTTTTAAACCTTGCATCTGCAATGATGCACCTACTGTCAATTACAGCAGTGGTCACCAACTAGTCATTGCGATCGACTGGTCGATCCTAGAGGATTTCCCAGTTGATCGTGATCTCTGGCGGTGCAGTGTGGCTGCTGCTAAGGCAGACCCCCTGCCTACCCTGGCCCCACGCCACTCCCAGAAGCGGCCAGCGCAGTCCCAGGGGCAGGCAGGGGTCTCCCTCCGGTTGCTGCTCCTGGCTGCAAGCACCGCCCCCCACAGCTCCCATTGGCCAGGAGAGCTGCAGGGGCGGTGCTTGCAGAGAGGGGCTGCGCGCAGAGCCATGTGTCCCCAGGGGCCACAGGGGCGTGTTGGCCCCTTCCTGGAGCGGTGTGGGTCCGGGGTAGGCAGGGAACCTGCCTTAGCCTCACCGCGCCAACCGGGAGCTGCCGGAGGTAAGTGCTGCCCGGTGGGAGGCCGCACCCCAACCCCCATCCCTGAGTCCCCATCCGAGCTAGCACCCCATAGCCCCTCCTGAACCCTGAACCCCATCCTGCATCCCAAGCCCCAGCCCTGACCCCCCTCCCAGAGCCAGCACCCCAAGCCCCAGCCCTGATCGCCCTTCCAGAGCTAGCACTCTTTACCCCCTCCTGCACCCCAACACTCTGCCACAGCCCGGAGCCAACTCCTGCACCCAAACTCCCTCCTAGAGCTTGCACCCCTCACCCCCTCCTGCATCCCAACCCCCTGCCCCAGGCTCAGCCCAGATCCTCCTTCCACACTGCAAACCCCTTGGCCCCAGCCCAGAGCCTGCATCTCCTCCCAAACCCCAAACCCCTGCCCCAGCCCAGTGAAAGTGAGTGAGGGTGGAAGAGAGTAAGCAACGGGGGAGGACGGGGATGGAGAGAGTGGGGCGGGGCCTCGGGGAAGGGGTGGGGTAGATGCCAGGTTGCCCTTAGATTCAAAAAGTGATCTTGGGCATAAAAAAGGTTAGAAACCACTGAATTACAGGCATACAAGATAAAATTTAGATGTCTAACTACTTTCTTATACCTGCTTTAAATACCAGCATAGGATTGGAGAGGCAAAGGCCTCCAGGGAAAGACCAGAAGAAGAGCCTCAGAATGTGCTTATGATGGGGTGCTAATCCTTCTGCTTATGGGAGAAGGAAAGCCAAAGTAGTCACATGCTGTTCTGAAGCTCCTGTTCTGCCACTAGTGATGCATGCTTGGAGAATAAAGGCATACACTAAATAATGGCAGCAACTAAATCCTCAATCTATTAACTAGTAAGGTCTATGTTCCTGGGTTTTACTTACAATTGCAATTTTTTTCATTTTGAACAACCTGTCCTTTTGCGTAAGGAAAATGCTCAAAGTTAATCACATAATTTGGGTTTGGTGGTTCATTTTTGTCAACCCCACTCCCAACAGATAATTTCAGGGTTTTTATTTTTGCCTTTCAGAAAAACAGTGGGTTATTTTGAAGTCAAAAATATTATTAAAAACAAAACCACAAGAACCCTGGTCAGTCAGAAAACGTATTGCCCGTCTGTTTTCACAAACATTTAGGGCTTATAGGTGGTTCAAGAAACAACTGAAAGGTTCTATGATCCTTTGATTTTTGGTGTGTAATGTTTAGTGTTGCAAGGCAGACTATTTAAATATACTAACTGCATTTGGTATTGCGAATTGTAATTCAGTGTATGAGCACCCACAGCATCAAATGGGTTCCACCTACTACTACTATATATCAAAATAAAAAAGCACACATACATTTAAGGTCAGGTTAAAAATTTAGCTTATTGCATACTCTACCCATCAGAATTGGATAATTGTTTAGATACAGTCTACAGTGGTTATGCTGAAGATTAAGTCACATAACCACAGACAAAACCTGCAATTGATAAAAGCATATATTGAAATAATGTAGGTACGTTTTATAAAATTAATTGTGATCTCCACCTTTCATCATTTAGAAGATGTTAGACATATAAACCTAGTATCAGCATTATTTCTGCACCTTACACTACTGCACATGTTCCTCTGCTAAACTGCAGTGTCATTTCAAATACTCTAACCATTAAAGCACTGGAGAGCCTCTGCAGTCTATTATTTAAGCAAGACTGACTCCTTTAGAGGTTTTTAACATTTACCAAAAATGAAAGAAAAGTCACATAATATTCTAGCTAGTTATTAAAAGGCAGGTTCCCCTCTCATGGATGTTCATTTGAAGATTTCTGTGCATAACTAGGCTATAGAGTCTAATTTCAAATCCTCTTCTATCTATTCCTTCAATCTGATGCTGCAGATCATGCTGCAAGAGGATTTTCGAG
Source organism: Terrapene triunguis (assembly GCF_002925995.2). NCBI lineage: Eukaryota > Metazoa > Chordata > Testudines > Emydidae > Terrapene > Terrapene triunguis. Next base: position 47,163,740 of record NW_020664419.1, on the reverse strand, counting down.
ATCTGTACTGCCCTTGCAAATAATCAGTGTTCACAGTGCTTTCATTTCCTCCTACAAACGCTAACATGTTTGGTGAGCGTGTCTACAACAAGCATCTACAAGTATTTGTTCCAGGATAAAATTGTGTGTTACCCTAGCCTAAGCCTAACTGACAATCAATGAACTCCAGATAAAAACAGTCCAGCATAGACATACCATTTGGGCCACACATTCACCCATTCTTAGCTTCACACCTACTTTTATGTAGCCCCTTGAGCTTATTATAGTCTTTCCACTTCTTGATTGCCATTTACCTGCTATTTCCTCCTCTTTCAAATTTATCTTAACATTTTACTGTATTCTATTTAGGTTTTTATACTGCACCCATTACTGTCGTCTGACTCTTTTCCCATTATTCCTGCCTATGTTGGCTCCCTCATCAATGATTTCCCCAACCCCTCCCTTATCTCAACTGTTATATCCTACTTTGGCTGGTCTATGTTGTAAATTCTTTTGGTCAAAGGATGTTGTGTCTATTATTTTCCCTGCAGAGCGCCATTAACATTTACAGTACTAACTATGATTATCTGAAGTACACTACTCATATGTTCTTGGCTTAAGGTTCTCTGCTTCAACTAAGCAGACTCCCTAAATCCCTTCCACCAAATATACAGTGTACCATTGTAAAAAAGACTGCAAACACGGCGTATCTTCCAAGGCAACAATTCCTTCTTTCCCTTTTCTTCTCACATTTTCTCAAAGAACTTACCACAGTTCAACAAAGCCAACTCAGTACCTCTAATAGTTCACTCCACTATGTCAAAATTAGCTTCTAAACCAGGGGTCGGCAACCTTTCAGAAGTGGTGTGCCGACTCTTCATTTATTCACTAGAATTTAAGGTTTCGCGTGCCAGCAATACATTAACGTTATTAGAAGGTCTCTTTCTCTAAGTCTATAATCTATAATTAAACTATCGTATGTATAGTAAATAAAGTTTTTAAAATGTTTAAGAAGCTTCATTTAAAATTAAATTAAAATGCAGAGCCCCCCGGACTGGTGGCCAGGACCTGGGCAGTGTGAGTGCTACTGAAAATCAGCTCGCGTGCCACCTTTGGCACGCATGCCATAGGTTGCCTACCCCTGTGAATCTAAACACTGAAATACACTAGGTAAAGGACAAACCTGAGATAACCCAGAATTCACGTAGGATCAGACAGTCTCACCAATAGAGTCACTGATATATTCCAGAAAATGTTGGCCCAACTCCCCATGTATACGCACTACCCTAACTTAACTGCATTGAATCTTCTTCTAATTTACATTCTGCATCACAAACGGTCATAGATCAAGATGGTATTTATGACAATCTGTATTCCTACATTCACCCCTTTTACAAGACTATGATAAATGTTGTACAAAGTATGCCTCGTGAGATATCATTTGAAAACTCAATTTGCTGATCATTATTGTCCTGGTAAAATATCTGTGGCAACATTGCACGTAAAGCTATACAATTCTACTCTATGATATTACTGAGACATGTTCCAAGTTTAGAAAAGCAGACACAAACCAGTTCCTCAGAGATAAAAGGCAAACTGACACCTCAGCCAGGTGTCAACAAAATCAGATTGACAATCACCTGGTTAACCGGCCATTCTTTGGCAGGGAAAAGGGTGTGAGCAAGAAATTTAAATCTTGGCAAAGGAACAGCTGGAGGTTCCCGTCCCCATTGACTTTCTGTCTCCTGAACCCCAGCTGGAGATGATTTTCAAAGAAAAAAAAAAAAAGAACTATAAGGGGAACAGATGACCCAAAATACTCTTCCCTTTCTCTCTGTGCATGGCATCAACACCACCTGAAGGACAAGGAAAGTAACACTGAAGTGGGGGAGGAGTCCTGGCTGAAAAGATTCCAGCCCGCAAGACTGCTGAAGCATGTGGTGAGAGAGACCCTTTGCATTGAATTCATTTAGCTTGTTAAGTTAGACTTTAGTTGTTTTTTACCTTTTATTTTCTTGTAACCAAGTCTTACTTTTATGCCTCATTACTTGAAATCACTTTAAAATTTTCTTCCTGTAGTTAATAAAACTTGTTTTATTGTTTTGTCTTAACCAGTGTTTGGGAAACTCCATCTGAGGTAACAGGGTTTGTGCATATCATTTTCTGTTAATTAAATGACAGGCTTTATATGAGCTTGTATTGTTCATGAGAGTGCTGGGCAGTAGTAGTAAGATGCACATTTCTGGGGGCAACTCTGGAACTGGGAATTTGCTGGTATTGCTCTGCAATGTAATTCATGAGTGGCTGGCTATAGCACTCATACAATATAACTGGGAGTGATTTACATACTGGAGGCTGTGTGGGCAGTTCAGGAGTAGTTGCTCTCACAGCGAAGCAGTGTAAAAGGCACCCCAGGTTGGAGAATTGAGAGGACACAGGTGTCCATCAGTCCAGATAGTATCCTGGTAATATCACAGTACTATCATACAAGATGCAAGTGTAAGCCTCAGATGGAATAATAAGGATACAAATAACCAAACTGCTTTCTGATATGTTCAAAAAAGATTTGGAGATATGGATCAAAATATATTGTGTTGTGTGCTCCAAGCCCCATCTGGATCCAAGGAAAAAGAAAACTTGAAAACAGCAAACTCAAAATATACACTATATATTTTAAATCAGTAAGTAGGTATAAGATTCCCAAATTGAATAAGCTGCAGAGGCAAGAAGCCAGGACAGAACAAGTTAGAGTAAAGGTCTGATGGCAAACTAAGTGCATCCACTCACAACTCCTTTTGCTATCACAGGCTTGCACATGTGTTACACATTTCAATCATCACAGAATTATAGAAATGAGAGAGGGAAAAACAAAAATGTAGTTGGTATTAAGTTTCTCAATCTCCCTATCTGTGTAGACTTGTTTCCTAGTGTTTTGTCCTGGCCATTTGTAAATGACTCAAGTGGCAGAACTTCCATTATTTGCCTTGGGAAACTATCCTACAGTCTAATACAAATATTAGGGATTTTTTGATGTTCAGAACAAGCTTTCCTTTGCTTAATTTCATCTAGTTTCTCCTAGTTATACCATTTTGGATCACTCTAAACAATTGCTCTCCTTCACTACTCTTACACAGCTGTTTTTACCTCTCCATAAATCAATGTTCTTTATTCAAAAACTTAGCCCCAATATGGATTTGATGCATAACCATCACAATCTGGATCAAGAAACTAACTAGTCAATGGCCAGTTTATGTTAACTGACCTGCAGAGAACAACAGATGTGTGATTAAGTTATATTTTAAATAAATAAATGCTTTTTAAGAAATTTAGTAGAACTTGTACTATTCTGCTACAGTGAGATCTTGCACCAACTTGCTCTGTATGGCAGTCCAGATAAGTTCTGACTGGCAGTTAATTGTGCCATTCATAAAAACGGTGCTTTGATGTTTTTGCAAGAAATCATAGTTTTGCATTTTGTATTTTTGGAAGCATTTTGTGTTTACATGGTTTGCTGCTGACTATGTAAATAAGATTGGTATTTTAAACTTCATACATTCCTATGAGCTTGTAATTCCTACTCTAAAAGGGTCCAGGTTTTATCCATCACATACAAGTTTTGGAATATTTAATATTTCTATTTAGTTGCATTTACTTTTTATATAATTTACTGTATAAAAGTATTCCTTTATTCAACTGCTGTTTTACTACAAGGAATCTCCACTTTTTTTTTATGTTTCCATTTGGCCTTGGATTACAATAGATACAGTCAAGAAGGGACGATAAAACCAGGTTATACGTTCCACCCTATGAAGGTTCCTCTGAACTCTTCCTCGGCCTACAGCAAGCTTGCTATTTTGAACATCAAAATGCTTCTAGCTCATCTTTCAATTCAACTAAGAAAAAAATCCCACATTAATATTCATGTCCCTCTTGTAGGTTTCCATTACTTTCATGCTTGCTTTTTAAACATAAAGCACTTGAAACAGAAGATCACAGGGGTTTAGGTTTTGTGAAACCCTAAAGAAATATTTCCAATTATTTTAAATGTTCTAAAAATATACAGTATATAACCACAATATATATAAATGGGGGTTTTAAACACACCATTTAATGGAAATTACCCAGAATGTGTTAAACGTATCAATTTGTTTTGTACCATAGATAAAACTCAACTATATTCCTTTCTAACATATCTTTCTGGCCTTTGTCTACTGTCAGCATCTCATCAGTCTTCTCCCTCACACCTTAATGAACTGGACTTTCATCTTCTCTGTTCCAAGCCCATTGTCTCTGCTCTCAGTTCTCTTCCTCCTACAAGACCTCATCTTCCGGATTCCCCCATGCTTTTTTCCAACTTCCCTCTAGTTTCTGGTTGCTACAGGCACCTTCTTCTCAATTCTGTCTCCTCCATTCTAATCCTGCTGCTGGACTATGCAGCTTCCCCCACAACAACATTTTCTAAGTGGTCAAAATTTTTCAAATACAGTTGCCTAAAGAGAGACACTTAAGGCTCTATTTCCTGGCCAGACTATATTTATTCATTTAGGTTTATAAAAGGTAACCAAGTCATGGTCTGAGAAGCTCTGTTGCCACTACAAGGTTTAAAGATAAAACTAGGGAGAATAACTTTGAATGATGGGTTGGCTTCAAATATTCCATCCCAATCAAACTGAGAAAGGAAAAGTATGTGAACCCCCTCCACATGTGCCACACAATAGCTGAAATTCCCTTCTGAAAACAGAAGAAGGACAAAACACTTATATGGCTGCCTATATACTGTAGCGATGGGCACATTATAAATACGTAAGACAAATCTTTCTATCGACATTGACTTGAGTCAGATCCTCAACTCACTCCAGCCCCTGTATGCTAGGTAAAAATGCCAGAGCAGCGTAAAGAGTCTCTAAAAGTCCCAGCTCTGGGTGGGGAAGTATCAGCCAATACAGCAATTGAGGATAACAGCGGCAGGCTGTCCTTCCAAATACCCCCTCACAAGCCCAACTAGCCAAGGATCATGCCAGGGAAGGAAAAAGAGTGTCAGGACCAGGGCCACACACAGTGCTGGGGAGAGTCTGTCTAAATCAGTGGTGTGACGGGTTGGAGCACAGAAACCCTCTTGGGAGCTGCCACCCGATGTGCCAAAACTACTTCTGCCCCTGCTTTCCTCCCCTGTCAGCTTACTACTTCAGTGCCCTGCCTGGTTTGAGCCAGACTCGCTAGCCTGCTGCAAACCCAGACCCAGGTCTGAATCACATCCCCTAACAGCTGTAGGCTTACCTGAAAGCAGCTAACAGAAGCGTTCTTGTCTTTAACACTCAGATGTCCAACTCCCAATGGGGTCTAAACCCAAATAAATCTGTTTTACCCTGTATAAAGCTTATGCAGGGTAAACTCAAATTGTTCACCCTCTATAACACTGATAGAGATATGCATGGCTGTTTGCTCCCCGAGGTATTAATACATACTCTGGGTCAATTAATAAGTAAAAAGTGATTTTATTAAATACAGAAAGTAGGATTTAAGTCAGGGGTCTCAAACACGCGGCCCGCAGAGCTCTTCCCTGCGGCCTGCCAAGCCCCCCCCCCCCCCCCCCCGAGTTATTTTATGTGGCAGCTAAGCTCCCTGCGGGGCCAGCGACAGGGAGGGGGGTGTCAGTGATGCAGCCCTCGGGCCAATGCACTAGTCCTCATGTGGCCCTCGTGGTCATTTGAGTTTGAGACCCCTGATTTAAGTGGTTCCAAGTAGTAACAGACAGAACAAAGTAAGTCACCAAGCAAAATAAAATAAAACGCGCAAATCTATGTCTAATCAAACTGAATACAGATAATCTCACCCTCAGAGATGCTTCAGTAAGTTTTTTCCTCAGACTGGACACCTTCCAGGCCTGGGCACAATTCTTTCCCCTGGTACAGCTCTTGTTCCAGCTCAGGTGGTAGCTAGGGGATTCTTCATGATGGCTCCTCCCCTTTGTTCTCTTTCACCCATTTATACAATTTCTTGCATAAGGTAGGAATCCTTTGTCCCTCTCTGGGTTTCCACCCCCTCCTTCTCAATGGAAAGACACCAGGTTAAAGATGGATTCCAGTTTAGGTAACATGATCACATGCCACTGCAAGACTTCATTGCCCACTTGCCAGCACACACACGTATACAGGAAGACATACAGGCATACACATACATTCTGTGTGATGCTGTTGCAAAAAAAGCAAACGTGATTCTGGGATGTATTAACAGGTGTGTTGTGAGCAAGACACGAGAAGTCATTCTTCCGCTCTACTCTGCTCTGGTTAGGCCTCAGCTGGAGTATTGTGTCCAGTTCTGGGCACCGCATTTCAAGAAAGATGTGGAGAAATTGGAAAGGGTCCAGAGAAGAGCAACAAGAATGATTAAAGGTCTTGAGAACATGACCTATGAAGCAAGGCTGAAAGAATTGGGTTTGTTTAGTTTGGAAAAGAGAAGACTGAGAGGGGACATGATAGCAGTTTTCAGGTATCTAAAAGGGTGTCATAAGGAGGAGGGAGAAAACTTGTTCACCTTAGCCTCTGAGGATAGAACAAGAAGCAATGGGCTTAAACTGCAGCAAGGGAGGTCTAGGTTGGACATTAGGAAAAAGTTCCTAACTGTCAGGGTGGTTAAACACTGGAATAAATTGCCTAGGGAGGTTGTGGAATCCCCATCTCTGGAGATATTTAAGAGTAGGTTAGATAAATGTCTATCAGGGATGGTCTAGACAGTATTTGGTCCTGCCATGCGGGCAGGGGACTGGACTCGATGACCTCTCGAGGTCCCTTCCAGTCCTAGAATCTATGAATCTATGAAAACACAGCCATCTGCAGACAACTGTCCTGGTTAATGGGAGTCAAGATTCCAAACCACCATTAATGGCCCAGACTTTGCATAATTACAATAGGCCCTCAGGGTTATATTTCATATTTCTAGTTTCAGATACAAGAGTGGTACATTTATACAAATAGGATGATCACACTCAGTAGATAAGCTTTGTAATGATATCTTACAAGAGACCTTTTGCATGAAGCATATTCCGGTTACATTATATTCACTCATTAGCATATTTTTATAAAACCATATAGACTGCAACGTCACAAGTGATTTTCAAACTTTTTTTCTGGCGACCCAGTTGAAGAAAATTGTTGATGTCCGCCACCCAACGGAGCTGGGGAGGAGGGGTTTAGGGTATGGGAGAGGCTCAGGGCTAGGACAGAGGGTTGGTATCGGGAATGAGGGGTTCAGGGTGTGGGGGGGTCTCTGAGCTGGGGCACAGGGTTGGGGTGCGGGAGGGGGTCAGGGCTCTGGGCTGGGGGTGCAGGCTCTGGGGTGGGGGTGGGGATGGGGGGGAGGGGGTTGGGGGGGAGGGGGGGGCTTTGGGGTTTGGGGGGCTCGGGGTTGGGGCAAGGGATTGGGGTGCAGGGTTGGGGCGCAGGGTTACCTTGGGCGGCTCCTGATCAGTGGCGCAGTGGGAGTGATAAGGCAGGCTTCCTGCCTGTCCTGGCACCGCAGACCACACTGCACCCCAGAAGCAGCCAGCAACAGGTCCGGCTCCTAGGCGGAAGCCGCTCCTAGGCGGAAGCCGCTCCGCACAGCTCTCGCCTGCAGGCACCGCCCCCCACCCCCAGCTCCCATTGGCCAGGAACCAGCCAACGGGAGTGCGAAGCTGGTGCCTGGGGCAGGGCTAGCGTGCAGAGCCCCTACTTTCTATTCCTTCTACTGTTCTTCTCCAAGTAACTAATCTTTTCTGCTTCTGAACTTCTTTCTGGGGATTCTGCCTTCCCTCCTGATCTATTTTATTTTTCACTTTCACCTCTATTAGCTATCTTTTCCACTGTTGTTTCTCCAATTCATACCACAATCTTACACCTCAATTGGTTCCCGAAGGTGTACTTTTTCTTCAATCCATTCAACTCTCAATGCTCCATCAAAAACTATTGTCCTTTCTCCTCAAATCTCTTAAGTATTTTATTCTCAAGTCTCTCACTTTCATTGCTACTTTCTATTCAAGCCTTCAGTACTTTTTGCCCTTGATCCTTTCATTTACATGATAGCTTTTCACATAATAGATTTTGTTCTCTACCCACCAACTTCTACAGCCTTTCCTTTCCACATACACCACACTTTCCATATTACAGTATTTTCCCCAGTGACAATAGCAGGAGAAGAGGTTGTCATCACTCAGTGCCTTTTGTTAAATGATTCATCCTTACAGGTGAGCTAACACACTACCATTGAGTTTTCGGTCACAAAACGTTGTGTGAAGTTAATTTGTGCATCTGCTGGTCATATAGTGTACCTTCATCTGTCCAAACCCTGTAGCAAATTTTCATTTGTCCGTCAATCAATCTGATGCATTTAAGCTATTAAATGTCTCTTTATTGGTGTTTTTGCTAAAAAATGTTTTGCTGATCTTTATATTGGTGTAAATGGCATCTTACTGACCACTTAAAAAAAAAAAAAGTCCCTTCCCAGAGTATTTTACAATCTAAATTAAACAAACAGCACGGACGACAACAAACAGGAATGGCGAGATATTGAGGGGGAGAGGGAAATGAGAAAATGGCTATAACAGTGAAAGATCATGCTACTCTAATTTTTATAAGCATCTTGGTAACCCCTTTCTGGGATAATTAGGTTTTAAAATTAATATATTCATATTTGGGGATATTGTCTAAAACGAGGACCTGAATACAGATCAGTGATATTAATTTATCCAGCAATTAATTTACAAATCAATTCTATTTATTCTAAGGAAAAATATTAAACACCTACAGCAATAACTATATTTAGAAACAGCTGAAATAAAAAGGTCTCAATATATTTTAATGGTGCGGGCAAACACCACATAATTAGGGCTAACTTATTCTTCCTTATGCCTCACCAAAATTCTGAGATCTTATGGTTAGACTTATAAAAAAAACAAGACGAGAAGCCAAGTTAGTCTTAATTGTGTCTTGTTTTAATTGACAATTTGAAAGGCAAACTCTTTTCTAATGCAGCTGCTTTTTTAAATTATCACGTCTTTATTTCTGAACTGTTCTTTTTCCTCATTTGACTTTTTTTTTTGCACACATCTGAGAGATTTTGGATCAAATACTAAGTATAGTTGCTTAAAGCAGAAAAGGGGTACTGTGAGCTCTTACAGGAACATTTTACAATTCAAGCTGTTATGCTTCATACTAAAAGTTAACAAGGAGAAAGCTGTAATCACATTATGAATTGAACCATTTCAAAACTGAAACAAATGCAGGAAGTAATAGAAGATCCAGAGGAACATTTCTGTATGTATTCAACAAGCACAACAAGAGGAAGGCTGAAGAGTGGTCAAGACGAGTATTTGCAATGCAATTAGGCGAGACAAGTAAATCTGAATGTATGCCAGCTGCAAGGGCTTGCCCTTAATTCACACAATCAAATGTCTAGTGTTGCACAGTGTCTAGCATCACTACCAACAATCTTAAAAATCTCATCAGATAACTCGATGTTTACTGAGCATTTTAATCAAGGACTGAACACATTTCTAGCTATACTATGTAGCGCTCTCTCTGTTGGTCCATCACCATCTGTCACTTATAGCTTCCATAAATACAAAATTTTTCAATTCAAACAAACTCACTCAGCACTCAAACTAAGCTATCATTCAAATTTCGACATGAGAGCTGAATTCCTTTTTTAGTGTTCTTCAACTCTGACCCAGCTGTACCCCCTCCTTCACTGAAAAGGGCAAAGACAACAACCCAGCAAGTGGGACAGGCAAAACAGACCTCCTTTGTTCACTTTTTTTTTTCCTCTCAGTTTTCTATTGAGGTAAATAACTGAAAAGCTCAGCCAGCCTTCAGTGGCTCGGAAGAATGAAATATAGCTAGCTTGCAACTATGCTTTACTGAGCAACAAACAGTATGATGAAACTTAAGGAGCATCATTTCAATCTTAAAGAACAATGTACTGAAGCTTAGAACATCTTTTAAATGATAGTAGGAATAGTACAATCTACAACATTAATCAAACGTATACATAAACTGACAATATCTTTAATATGACACACAATAGGCTCTATTTGCTTGCTATCTTAAAATTCAGCAATCACTACTATAAAGAAAGTAGATTCAATTTTTTACATACTATCAGCCCACTCAAGAAGGCAATATCAAATCCATTGCATATTGCAGAGCAGATGACCTGCTACTTCATTCCCTCAGTTTATACTCCTGGGATATATATTTTTCAATGTTGCTTTCCATTTCTTTCCTGCTCTGTACATAAAACAGAATGTAAACATACATGCAATAAGAACTATTACCAGCCTGTCTTAATGCCACTTAATAACAATGTCTGCTTCGACTGTGTTTGGCTCTGTTATCTGACAGCCAAGAAAAACATAGGGTAAATAATATCTCAATTCAATGTGATTTGGGGCAATTGGGGAAATTATAGAGCTACAGATATGCAAAACAGATTTATTTAATGTTGCTTTTTGATATTTATTCTGTAGTTTAATCTATGTAATAGGCCAATTAGCCTTTTTAGGACTCAGTATTTCTTATATTCAAATAGTAACTGTAGAGATTCACGTCTCTGGCTTTAAAAAAAAAAAAATCACCTTTGACTACTTGAAATTTGAATCCTACACACCAATAAAACAAGTAAATTAGGGTGATACTGCTGCTCTCCCATTAATTCTGCTAAACAATTATGATCTTGTAGCTAAAGCTTATGCTGTCATCTTTGCAGAGTCCACATTAGGAGGCAATACCCCAACACAGCAGGACCTAACTAGCAGCACCAGCAAAGTAGTAAACATCCACCTGAATGTTTACACCATTATCCTTTTCTCACTTGCAAGCCTTCTCTCTAACAACCACAGAATTAATATCAATTAGACAATCTTTTCCACACTGGAGATAAAGCATGCTAATTAATGGTCAGATTCTGATGCCCTTACTAAGGATGAGTGTTCTCTTATTTTGCCAGTATTCCCATTGAGGTCAGTGAGACTAACTGCATAGTAAGGGCATCAGACTCTTACCAGTTGGGAGACTATATAGGGTAATATTTAATTTTAATGGCCTCAGCATAAAAAAAATTCCTATATTTACATTAATTTTACATCACAGATTAGATATCATTTCACAGATATTTCTGACTTGAAATATTGTTTTTGTTGTAATTTGTATTAAAATATTCACTTTTTTAACAATAAGTCATTTGCTCGGTAATTAAACATTTTAAAAGGAGTACAGTCATCAACCAATTGCATATAGATTTCCCTGAAATGCTTATATTATAACCCACCTCAAATACATGATAATAAGAGATAAAATAGTTTGAATTAAAAATAGGATGTCTGTTGCCCCTGCAAATTGGTTTTCAAATAAATTCTTGCATCAGTATTGTACCATCTGAACAACTTCTTCCATTTTTCAGGTCACATATTTATAGATAATTTGTTGACCAAAATTTGAGACTTTTCTCTCAGCACATATAGAGAACTGAAATCTAAAATGAGGGTCAGAGGCCTACTGACACTGAGCAGTGCCCAGCTCTGTGCCTAGCCTATCGATTTCCGTTTTAAAGTGTAATGTTAATTATGTCAAACAACTGGAAAAGATGAAGAAGTTGATCATACAGCTACTGGAATTAATGGAAGTTTTACCATTGACTTCAATGAGTGCAGGATTGGGTTTTAAAGTTTTATCCACTGTTCCACACTATATACTAAACACATTTTTAATTTGAGTCTAAACAGCAAAACAACAGAGAAGAAAATACTACAAGGCTGAAGAACGGGAACACCATAAAGAAAGAGCTAATCTTCACTGCCTCACTCAAAAGGTTTTGTCTGAGTAATGAGTGCAAATTGGACCCTACTTAAACAGAAAAATTCACATCCCTGATAGTATTAGACTCCCATACTACAGTCTCACACCGTTTGTATGTCCTTTACAATACAATACAAACACCAAAGAAATGTTTTGCACTACCTTTCTTAATCAGATGGCCAATATGGAGCAGCACTGGAGATCTGACTGAAGCACAATATTGTCTTAAACTTTTAACAGCTTGGAAGTCTTGTGGTTTTTTTCAGATAATCAGATATAACTTACTATTGAACTCCAAGGCTTAGATTGAAACACATTTAACACTTCAAAAATAACCTTTTGTGCTCAATGGTATAGTAAGAGATCAAGGTCAGGTTAATTATTACTTTTTAACTAAATGGTAAATACATTTGCCACACAGACTTTATGTTCGTTTTCTGCCAGTTACTATTAAAAGGGAAGAAGCAGAGAAATGGTGCAGATGAACACCTCAGTATCTATGTACCGTTAAGCTGTTGCAACCAATTATAGGGTATACAGTATTTACCAGTATGTGCATATAAATTTAACCACAAGGAAAATGCAGAAAGGCAGTTACTGATGGAGCTGCAGGGAATCTTTGGGTTAAAAATAAATGGTTTTACTGAATACACTGTACACTCTCAAACTACAACGATATATTTGACAGGTTTCAAATTAAGCTAGATTGTGCTGGTCTAGTTCTAATGTCCATCTGTATAATAGGATACAGCTAAGAAGAAAAAATAGCACTAACGAATGATAATTCACAAGTGCTTTAGTAGCAGTGAATGATCCCCCAGCAATAGGCTCAGTACTCATCAGAAAACTGCTCTACAGCCAGGAAAGGCGTTTAGCAGCGTGCATGGGGCTCTTCAATCCTAATCCTAGGCAGTTTGCTACTTCAGCATAGACAGCTCCTTCCCTCCGTGTATTGTTAGGGAGACAGGAGCAGGGGGCGGGGTGGGTGGGGGGAGAGGGCAGCAGCTACAGCGGCCTGCCTGAGCCAGGGGAGGCAGCTCCTTTCCTTCGCCGCTGCGCATTTGCAATGCACTTACGTGCAAGGGTGAGAAAAGGCGGCCTGCGGGAGGCAGGGGAAGAGGGCGCCCCGCAAAGCAGGCAGCCTGTTGCCCCCTTCTGTGCGCGTGAAATGGCGACCGCCCCGGCCGGCTCAGCGGAGCGCGCCGCGGGCGAGGCCGGCCCGGCGGGGCTGGATCCCGGTCAGCGGAGAAGGAGCGCGACGCGCGCAGCGTCTCCGGCCATGGCCGGGCGGAGGCAGCAGGGATGGGAGAGACTCTCCCAGCCCCAGCATCAGTGCGGGCGTCGGCACAGTCAGTCCCGCGCTCCATGCACCCACCCGCGCCCCGCACACCGGCCCCCGCGCAGCTCCTGCAACCTGCCGCTCGCAGACCGTGCCCCGGCACCAGGCGGCCCGCACCGCACCGCACCGCACCTGTAGCGCTGCCCCGGCGGGAGCGAGCCTGTGCTGCCAGGGCTCGGGCCATGCCCGGGAGCCGCACAGGCACCCACACCGCGGGGCGGCGGGCGGGGAGCTAGGGAAACACACACACACACACGCCTGTGCGCACGTCCCTGGAGGTGGGTGTGTATAAATAGCTACATACAGCCCATGGCCACGGCGCTCACGCGCACACAACCCCCGGGGCGCCAGTCTCGCTCGCCAGCCGCCCCGGAGCAAGGCTCCCCGGCCGCTGACCGCACCGCGCACCCCTCCGTGCCCGCCGGCCCCCGCCCTGCACAGCCCCAGGAGCCCGGCGGGGACGGTCCAGCTGGCGGGGCTGGGCGTGCGCCCGCCGGGCTGCCTGGGCATTCGGGGGCAGCCGGCGCGGGACACCGGGGGGCGGAGGGGCGCGGGTTCCCCATGCCCGGCGCTGCAGCGGCGCCGCCTCTCCCCGCTGCCGCAGGGCACGGCGAGGCGGTGCCTTCTCCCCAGGCTCCCCCCGCGGAGGCTACTCACGGGTGGCTGCGGCCCCGCTGCCCGGCTCGGGATGGTGGTACGGCGCGCACCTCCCGCGGCGAGCCCCTGGCCCTGCTCCCCGCTCGGCAGGCTGGAGCAAAGCGCTCCGGCAGGCGCGCTCCCGAGCCTCTCCCCACCGCCCCCGACAGTTCCGCGGGGCGCGCGCCCGCCTGGAGGGAGCTGGGCAGGCTGGGGGCGCGCGCGAGCGTGCACGCCGGGGAGCCGGACAGCCAGCGGCGGCACCGGCGGCGAGCTGCTCTCCCCAGAGCACCTGATAGGGTGGGAGGCGGCGGGCCTCGGCCGCGTGGACTCGTTAATGCCACGCTGCGCGCGCCCCGACTCAGGACCTTGTGCCGCACAGATGCATGAATACAATTGCCCCTGCAACTTGTCCCAGCCTCAGCCTGGCCAGAACAGCCACTCGCATCACAGGCGTGTGCCCTAAAGAAAGGTGTTCCTAGACATCTACAGCTGATACAAGGATTTCCAAAATTGGGGGTTGGGGCTATTCCACCTGAAACATATTTTTCTAAACAGACTAATCTCTCCCGCAGTGTTTAGTAAAGAATAAACCAACTCGCCTTTTCTTAGTCTTTATGAAACTGGCTATGAACAGCAAACCACAGACTAGTCTGTTTGCACCCTCGCCCGGGAGAAAGATGCTAAACGCCGACCACGGGCATGAGTACCACAAAAGGAAGAGAGGGGGTGGATGCTCTTCCCGCAGTAACAGTCGGGCGTTGTTTAGGAACAGAGGTCCCGATTCCGCAAACGGACCAGCACAAACAGACCCTTACAGCCAATTCAAAGTCCAATTCAAAGACTTTATTTTAAATACACGGTATTTTTAACCTCGTATTTTTAACCTTTAAATGGATAATTTAGAGTAGTTCCTAACTGGAGCTAGGGATTATTATTGGTATTTATTAAGTGTATTACAATAGCACCTAGGAACCCTAGTCATTGTACTTGACCCTGTCGTGCTAGGTGCGTCAATTGCAATTGCTTGCAATTTAAGTAGTGCTATTTTACATCCGGAAGCTGACTTTCAGAGTTAATATAGTCATTACTTATTAACGGTCCTGACCACGAAATATTTACATATGCTTAACTTTTCACAAAAATAGTCCCATTGAACTCAATTGCCCTACTCACCTGCATATAGTGAAACACAAGTGTTTGCAGGATTGGAGCCAATACTTTTGCTCTCAAGTATCAGGGGGTAGCCGTGTTAGTCTGTATCTACAAAAACAACAAGGAGTCTGGCGGCACCTTAAAGACTAACAGATTTATTTGGGCATAAGCTTTCGTGGGTAAAAACCTCACTTCTTCGGATACATCTGAAGAAGTGAGGTTTTTACCCATGAAAGCTTATGCCCAAATAAATCTGTTAGTCTTTAAGGTGCCACCAGACTCCTTGTTACTTTTGCTCTGGCACTGTACAACAATGCAATAAATAAAATCATTTTTAAAATACCAAACTCGTGCAACTGAAGCTTAATATGGGCCAAATTCTGGGAAATGCTGTATTTCCTGTAAAATGATGATGAGCCATTACAGCTCCTTCCTACAGGCTGTGACTAGAAGGTTTTTCATTCTCATTCTGCAGGCCACCTTCCACATCCATCTCTTAATACCAATCCCTTGATTTCTCCACTTCATTCTTTATTCCAACTGTCCTGAGGACTATCCGAAAGGGCTCCCAGGACCAGACTAGAGTCTAGAACAGCCAATAGCCTATCCAAATTCTATACTACTGAATTTCAAACCATTCACAAGTAAATTTAATCTACATTCTCAATACTTCCATAGCTCTAGAAAGTTTAGATTCATAGATTCTAGGACTGGAAGGGACCTCGAGAGGTCATCGTGTCCAGTCCCCTGCCCGCATGGCAGGACCAAATACTGTCTAGACCAT
>NW_020664419.1:47093960-47147619 GCF_002925995.2 Terrapene triunguis | reverse complement strand
CCTTTTTCCCCTGTCTATCCTTCCTGAGCAAGCTGTACCCATCCACATCAACATTCCAATCATTGGAAGTTGGATACTTCCTAGACATAGTTACTAAAGATGAATCAACCTACAAGATGAATTCTATGGCACTAACTTAATAGTGCAGAACACAATGTTTGCAGTGTGCAAAAAGCTTATCCTAAATCTACTGACTGTACCAACAAAGTCATCATTACAACTGTGGCAATGTTAAAGCTGTACTACTGAAAACATAGTGGATAAATGACAGGTTCTATAAATGATGCAACACAAGTTTAAATATCTAGGA
The DNA here is from genome assembly GCF_002925995.2 of Terrapene triunguis. Lineage (NCBI taxonomy): Eukaryota > Metazoa > Chordata > Testudines > Emydidae > Terrapene > Terrapene triunguis. Next base: position 47,147,309 of record NW_020664419.1, on the reverse strand, counting down.
TTTTACTAAATTGATCTCCACTTTAGACTCCATAGATATTAAGTTCAAGTCAATCAATGTTGTGCAAGATATTAGATATTATCAGTTTGTTGTCCAAGATTAGATGGATGAGGGAAAGTCTATCTAGACTAATTAACAGTGTTAACATTTAAAAAAAAGAAACAGTAAGCACTCACATAGTACACCATGATGTAATTTACTTCTACTTCTGCACTTACACAGCCTTCAGATATAGCATTCTCTGATTCTCATCTAACTTATTTTTGTTTATCATGCGTGTAGTAAAAATACAATTTAAAAACCCAACAACCTGCAAGAGGAAGCCAGGGGGCCTATAACGCCATGGTGCTGCCTAACTTCCCCTTCCCATTGGACACAGTTCTCTTAAGAGAGGTGTTGTCTCCCAGAGTGAGGACGTACAGGCACGAAATGCTGAGAGCAGCATTAACATCCAGAAAGATGTCTGCTTGCGTTCCCACCAGATTCTGAGAGAGACCTTGCAGAGCTGCAGCAATGAGCTTCTACAGACTTCGAAGGAGAGAGAGCGCATGTATTACAGCTTCTGCTCTTTTACACCCTTTTGTGTGCATGTAACAGATCTTAGTACACTATTAAGTATACAATCACACAAGTCACAAAATTCAAAGTCATGGTTTCCACAGTAATTTAAGCTCCGAAAGTTGTGTGTGAGATAGAATATATATTACACACACACACACACACACACACACACAGAGTATGTATGCATTCGAATGTAGACATTCAGTAGCATAAACAATAATCTAGAATACCAACTATTTATGATGTGCAGAGTTTAAGCTTCTGAGGGAACCTTCACTTTTCTTCATGTAAGTTTTCAGAGTGACTCTCTGTAACTTTGCATTCTATGAAGTCATTTTACTACCATTCTGGTTTTGTAATGTTTTACTCTCACTTTGCTGAGTGTAAGTGACTGCACAAGCTGCCAGGCAGTTGAAAATCCATCCCTCAGTCTTTGTGCTGCATTAACACTATCTTTTTCCATTTTACATACTGCATTAAATACTACATTTATTAACTTTGATATTTGTCAATTTTTGGTCACTTAAACACCAGTCAGGTGATATAAAATGGCATATGACACTCATATAATTGACATATAGAAGGCTTTCTCATAAGTATCTGTGCTATAGCATAGGGAAATATACCATGTATATAGGCATAGAGTCCATTATGGATATCAGTCATGGCATGGACTCCTGTGAAGCATGGGTAGGAAGAAGTGACCAGCTAACATTTGCTGAGTGCTGATATAGGGTGGAGGATGGTATCAGCTGAAAAAAAATTGTAAACATTTTGCTCTTGATCCAACTCTCATTAAAGAAAATGGAAGGACTCCCACTGACAGTAATGTGAGTTAGTTCAAGTTCTACAACACCAGTTGCTTTGATGTCCCTCATGCTGATGTATGGAGCAGAATGCGGTGAAGGTAAGAGACAAAAATTTCCAAAGCACCTGAGTGACTTATTGACTTATATTGAAAGTAAATGGGTCTTAGGCTCCTAAGTGACTCAGGCACCATCCCTGCCATATCCTGGTCACCTTTTAAGGTGGGAGTGGCCAGTTCAAGTGTTCCCCTGACCTCTTCTTTTACAATAAGCCACACAACAAACTGATTTAGCAAACAGTTTTACATTCATAACTTGGTATATTTTCATCTAACTAATATTTTATTATTACTAATTTCTCTCAGAGGGTCTGCTAATACAGTATATTCACTTTCCTTAATGGTTATTTCTGGCTTGCTGTACTAATGCATATAGAAAACTAGTATTTCTAGGCATCAGATAAACTGTGATATAAATATAGGAAAACTAAATAATGCAAAGCAGAAAAAGACAAGATCAAAAGCTCTAGTGCTAAAGGTCTAATGTAAAAGCTGCACTGTTTGGTATACAGTAACAAGGTTACGTTTCACAGCATGCCATCTAGGATATATTCTTCTGATGTAAGATGTAGAGAACTTGTCTGGAAAATAATCACACTGAAGATGAAAAAGAGAGAATGCACATGTTGTGCTGTGTTATGAAGAACTTGGTTCTTGAAAATAATTAATATCTAATTTACAGCTTCAGTACATAATAAATATCAATTTCATTGTCCACAAACTATTTTAATGGGTCCAGTTGATAATTCTTTTTTTTTTAATTAAACTGAAGGGTATGCCACAGAATACTCCATGGCAGATACTCCATGGCAAACTAGTTGTTTTTATTGATGTCAAAATTTCGCTTATTGAGATCAAAAGAATATTGCCTACTCTATATTTATTTATTATATTTGTATCCAACTGGGTGAAAATTTATCTCCATTGAAGTCAATGGGAGTTTTGCCATTAACTTCACTAGATCCAGGAATTTATCCAGAGTGTACAGGGGCAGATGTTATGTAGTCTGCAAACTCTAAATATTTCTTGTGTGCATCATTCACCTTTCTCTGTTGTAAAAAACATCTCACTCAAAAGTTCTTAAAAATAGGAAGCCTAAAGTCAGGCTTAACCTTGAGAAATTTATCTAAAACACTTCACAGGTTAATCATATAATCTCTGGAGTTTTACAAAACAGAAAGTGAGCATGGGGGCAACTCTCCTTTTAAGGCTGTCAATTTTGATTAGTGTGTGAACTAATTTTTGTGAGTGAAACAGTTTTGCATTACTCCGTATGTCCTGATCCAGCAAAGATTTATGCACCCCTTTAGCCTTACATATGGCCAGTAGACTTATTGACTTCAGTGAGACTACCCAGTGTGTAAAGTTAATTGTGTGTTTAAGTACACCTCTACCTAGATCTAACGCTGTCCTCGGGAGCCAAAAAATCTTACTGCATTATAGGTGAAACCGCGTTATATTGAACTTGCTTTGATCCACTGGAGTGCGCAGCCCCGACCCCCCCCCCGGAGCACTGCTTTACCACATTATATCTGAATTTGTGTTATATCAGGTTACGTTATATTGAGGTAGTAGTGTATTTGCAGGATTGGAGATTATGTGAGATTTAGGCGTGGTGGAGGAGAGAGTAAATTTGGTGAGAAGGGAAATTGCTGATCAAGGAATAATTTCTGCCTTTTTTGCTTGTTTTTCCCCCCAAACACAATTTTGTAATATGAACTTTGTCCACATGATCAAATGTATTAGGACTCATGAGCGAGGGAGTTTGGGAATGAAGGATTTTGCATGAGCAACTACAAAAAAAGGGGGGGGGAGGAGGAAACGTTGTTAAAAAATTGCACCATATAAAAAAAATCAGATGGAAGTGATGCCGGGGACTTTAACCAGAATGATGCCCTAAAGAACTTCGGTAGTTTGATTTCCTGAGATACTCTTTATTCTAAATCCTTTGGAGCTTCCAAAAAGGAGATGCCATTGGATCACATACAGGCTGTTGCCCTAAAGGTATATATATATATATTTTGATGATTTGAAGCAGTTTAAGTGAGAAAATCTCTGGATAAATTTGTAGGGTCTGTTATGATTCCCTGAGGAAGAAAGTCTTTGAATTTTAGTTTGATGGCCTTGTAGGTTTATTTTTTTTAAGTAAATGATTCATTTCAGGCTTTAGTCAACCATTATAATGATTTGAATAATGCTAATGAAATTAATGTTGTAGCCATGTGGGTCCTAGGATATTACCTCATCCACCTTATCTCTATACTGAAATTAGATCAAATTAAATTTAAAAAATCATTTTTGATTTCTAATTCTTAAACTAATGCACTTCATTTTTGAGAGCTGCACAATTAGGGCCCAATCCAACTCCTATTGAGCGAAGTATGAGTATTTCCATTGACTTCAGTTTAATTGGATGGAGCCTTTATTCGCAGATTAATCACCATTATTTAGTTTCTTTTGCTAAGCAACTAAACATTTTCCCTAGAATCTGTTAACAGGATAGCATCAAGATAAAGAATTATACTTTACAAGTTTCCTTACCTATGTTATTAGTAATGCCTGAAACTATTAAAAAGTGAAAACTTTCCTATTTGACTTTACTTTTCAACATTATTATTGTTATTCACAAGAATGCAAGAGAGATCCTTGCCCCCACAAGCATACAGTCCATGTAGACAAAACACAGAGGGAATGGGGAAAAGCAGCATACAAGCCAAATTCCTGATCCTGCAAACACTTAAGCATAGGCTTAATTTCATGCATGTAAGCAGTGTCATGGAAGACAATTGGGTCTACTCAGATGCCTAAAATTAAGCACACGCTTAAGTGTCTGTAGGATTACAGACAAGAGACTGAGGTGATGTTTGGCACATGTCTTGCTAGGTATAGGATTTTTGTAGGTTTCATCATCCCTACCTATCACCACCATCCCCAAAGTGGTCTGGCGGGTCCTGCTGGGCCCAGGGACAGCAACTGTTCTTATTTTTGCATTTAATTCTGCTTGGATACTGGACACTGGAATGTCATTTTCAGTTTCTCATATACTAATGTGTGATTGGTGTGTTTAGGTTTTTGGCACAACAGAGGAGTACATTCAATTCCATTTAAAATATTGAACAATAAAAAAAATGACAAATAGTTACACTTTATAACAACATGTTTTTAAAACCTAAATTTGGGATCTAAAATTAAATAAATAAATTTAAATTAATGGAGATATCCTATCTCTTAGAACTGGAAGGGACCTTGAAAAGTCATTGAGTCCAGTCCCCTGCCTTCACTAGCAGGACCAAGTACTGATTGTTGCTCCAGACCCCTAAGTGGCCCCCTCAAGGATTGAGCTCACAACTCTGAGTTTAGCAGGCCAGTGCTCAAACCACTGAGCTATCTCTCCCCCCCCCCTCTAAACTTTACATCTATACTTGGCTAATACACTATCCTCGCATAGATAGGCCAGATTATATTACTGTGTGTATTAGTTCCCAACACAGAAATAAAGGGTTTGTTTGTTTATTAAGGCAGGGGGAAGGGGGTAAAAATCACCCAGTAATTCTTACCCTCAGTGAAAGGAAACACTTCTCTAGATTTCCAAACTTAAATGATATTTCTCCTCACTAAAAGTAGATACACAACATGAATAAATCAACAGTAAATTGAATCAGTCTCTTTGCTTTAGTACATGGGTCGGCAAACTTTCAGAAGTGGTGTGCCGAGTCTTCATTTATTCACCCTAATTTAAGGTTTTGTGTGCCTGTAATACATTATAACGTTTTTAGAAGGTCTCTTTCTATAAGTCTATAATATATAACTAAACTATTGTTGTATGTAAAGTAAATAAGGTTTTTAAAATGTTTAAGAAGCTTCATTTAAAATTAAATTAAAATTCTGAGCCCCCTGGACCGGTGGCCAGGACCCAGGCAGTGTGAGTGCCACTGAAAATCAGCTTGCGTGCTGCCTTCGGCACGCTTGCCATAGGTTGCCTACCCCTGCTTTAGTACATAGTTCATTTAGTTAGCAACAGAGCCCGTCCTGCAAAATTACACACTCAAAATTACCATTGATTTCTGCTTTAGGTTCTGTGTGGCCATGTGCAAAGTCCTATATAAGGCCCACATTGTACTTCAAACTTGCATGTCTGGGGGAAGAGGAGTTGGAACGTTTTGAAGCTGATCAAGTTGGGAATAGAGAGAGTTTTTCATTTTCTCCCAAAGGAGAGGGACAGTGTTGAGTTCAAATTCTACAGTCCTCACATATTCAGTATTAGTGTCCACACATCATAATGCAAACATAGGTAAAATATGTAGACTGATTAGCCAAACTGCATGTATTAACACATGGTAACGTTTGTGAGCAAATACTAGAAGATAAAATCTTCATTCTTTCCCTGTTCTTGCCCCTATGTAGTTGCATCTTTTCCTCAATCCTTCTGTGTCCATTTTTTCCTCAGACTAATTTTACTATTATTTTCACACTTTTGAAAATCTTACAATTTGTATTACCGTAGAGCCTAGAGGCCCCATTTATGGATGAGGAACCTCCTTGTGCTAGGTACTGTACAAACACAGAACAAAAAGGCTCAAAAAGCTTAAAATGTCCAGTTGCTTTGCCGCTCTCCATACTTTTTCTCATCCAACTTAAAGACAGCTCTCTCTTTTTCAGCGCCCTAAAAGATATTTTTTATCCTTCATTTCTCTATTCCTATTACTTACTGCATATTTTCAATCCTTAACTTTGATTTTCTTCTCTCCTCTCTTGAACTCCTTCTTCCAATCTCCCACTTCACATTCTTTAACAATCTGTCTCTCTCTTGCCACCATTTTCTCTCTTTTCTCCCCTGGTTAGTCTCACCTCCTTTCTGCCTGCACCCTCAGCCCCACTCAGTCCTTTTGCATTATGCCACAAAACTATTTTGTCTTTCCACTCTTATCATCTGGCCAGCAGGGCCGGTGCTACCATTTAGGCAAACTAGGCGGTTGCCTAGGGCACCAAGATTTGGGGGCGCCAAAAAGCAGTGCCCCCAATTTTTTTTTACAGCGTTCCTACTCCCCGAGCGGTCGCCGCTCCACTTCTCCCACCTCCCAGGCTTGCAGTGCCAATCAGCTGTTTGGCGCCGCAAGCCTGGGAGGGGAGGAGAATTAGAGCGGGGGCGGTGTGCTCGGGGAGGAGGCGGAGCAGAGGTGAGCTGGGGTGGGGAGCTGCTGCACGGCTCCCCGGGGGGGGAGCTGCCGCGGGGGGGTGCCTCAGGGCGGGGGGGGGGGCGGGGAGCTGCCGCAGGGTTGGGGGGGGCGCAAGGTGGAAGTTTCGCCTAGGGCGCGAAACTTCCTTGCACCGGTCCTGCTGGCCAGAAGCAGGGGCGGCTCTAGGCACCAGCAAAGCAAGCACGTGCTTGGGGCAGCCCATTTGCAGGGGCAGCAGGGATCCAGCATGGGAGCTGAGAACCAACAGGGGGCCCTGGGAGCTGTAGTTCCTTGGTTAGCTCCCTGCCTATAGAGCCAGCCCTGGAGCAGGGAAAGAACTACATTTCCCAGCATTCCCTTGGCCACTACCAACAGGAAAGAGGGGGAGGGAGTGAGGTAGCTGAGACATGCTGCAGTGAATGGAGAGCTGCACTGTGAGCAGGGATACCATATTTTAACATTCAAAAAATAGGACACTCCACGGGGAGGGAGGGTAGCCCCACCCTGCCCCCATCCACTCCCTCCGACTGCCCCCCACAGAAACCCCAACCCATCCAACCCCTCCTGCTCCCTGATCACCCCCTCCCAGGACCCATGCCCCCCAGGATCCCACTCCCTATCTAAGCCTCCCTTCTCCTTGTCCCCAACTGTCCCCTCCTGAGACCCCCCCTCAACTTCCCCCTTAGGACCCCACCCCCTACCTGACCCCTGACAAACCCCCGGGACTCCCATGCCTATCCAACCGCTGCCTGTCCCCTGACTGCCCCCCCAACCCCTGACCCATCTAACCTTCCCTTCTCCCTGCCCCTGACTGCCCCCCCCAAACCTCCGCCCCATCAAAACCCCCAGCCCCCTTACTGTGCCACTCAGACCAGCGTGTCTGGCTCCACGCAGCGCCAGACACACTGCTGCATACATGCTGCCGTGCTCCCCCGCAGAGCCACAGCCCCCCCCAGCACCTGCCTTCCAGATTGAACACCTCAAAATTCAGGAGTGCTCAAGCTCAGTTTGGGCAGTTGTTACTTCATTTCTCCCAAATCAAATATACTGATCCACTGTAACTTGCTGTAGAAAAAGTAGGATAAAATTGAGCAAGAAATGCTTCCCAGTGGTTGTTAGGACTGGAATTGCTATTTTCAACAGCCGTTGCCTTTTTTGTTTGTTTGTTTGTTTGTTTGTTTGTTTGTTTAAAAGGAAGACAGTGATATTGCATTGGCAAATTCCCCATAGAAAGAAAGAGTGGAACAAAAGAATAATAAAGGCACCTCAACTTTTCTTCATTGATGGAGGACAGTCTTATAATATGCATCCAGATATCCTCCAATCACACAAGCTGAAAATTCTTCCACTTTACTGCAGTTCTGTAACCATATGGGAACCAATCCTGTCTGTGTTCTGTGCACATCTAAAATTCCTGCTGAATGACCTGCCGTGGGAGCGAGTTACCAGTGACCCAGGTCTGCGGCAGAAGGAGGGTGCAGGTGGGGGGGGGGGAGAGAGCCCAGGGCTGGGGCGGCAGGAGGTGTGTGTGGGGGGGCAATGGTGGGGGGGAATGAGGGAGTCCAGAGCTGGGGCAGCAGGGGGGTCCGGTGAGGAGCCCAGGGCTGGGATGGGGGGCAGCCAAATTTTTTTTTGCTTGGGGCAGCAAAAAACCTAGAGCCGGCCCTGGCCAGAAGCCCTCTTTGATTCCTTCTGCAGAGTGAAATAAAGGGGGGTACCTGCTATTGAAAATGCTGGTAGTGAGGTCTGGTGTCTCTCTGTTTCACTACTCTCCACTGGAGGACCCAGCCTACAGCAATCCTCATTATGTCAGACCTCTCCTGTCTATGGGCCATATTGTGCTATCGACTTTCAAGCAGAACTTCCCACTGAAATTAGTGGAAAGCTCTGGTAAATAAGTGAGGGCATGAAACATGGCCGGGGTGCTGGGATTCTGATCCCAGGGGAAGCAGTAGGGTGCCGATCACAACAGGTCCTCTGAAAGCTCAGTCAGAATGAGAGAGTGATTGTGTGTTGCCAACCCTCCAGGATTGTCCTGGAGTCTCCAGGAATTAAAGATTAACCTTTCATTAAAGAATATGTATATGATGAAACCTCCAGGAATATATCCAACCAAAACTGGCAACCCTACGCTGATTTCTTCAAATCTCCTTACTCTACACTAGCAGTCCTCCCCATTCAGGCCAATTGTCCAAGCTGTTCAATTCTACACTTTTTATATGCATAAAGTTCTTCTTTACAACACATCTATGCTAAATGATCTTAGTTTGCTTTTCAGAGCAAAATGTAGTATTAGTGCCAGCTGCTATTCATGCTGTTTTACGGCAAGCAGTGTTACGAGAAAAAAAATATTGAGAATAGGATTGTCACATATTGACCAGACAAAAATTGAACAAGTCCCAAAGCTAGCTCCACCACCTTGTGACCTCTAGAAATCCACATCCAGCGTTCCAGTTGGAGTCTAAAGCTATTAGTCCCCCAGTTTAGTGCATGAACAAGTATTGTAGCCTTGGGGACAGAGAATAAGATCCCCGGTATGCATACTAGCTACATACACTCAAGTTCAAACATCTATAATATTAGCTTATATTCCACCCACTCCCATTCCTTAGTGAATTACAAAGAATTCCTTTATTTCTTTCAATCTACGATAGCACCATTTAATTATAGTATTTTCCTCTCTCCACTGATAATTCCCTTTTCTTCTACTTTCTTTGTTCCCCTATCTTTTATCCTCAGCACATTCTTAATGTCAGTCCACCTTCTAAGGAAACTACTTCCTCCTCTCCTGTATCATCTAGGTCTGTCTCCCATATGCTTGCTAAATTACCTCCAACCCCTTTGCCACTGGTTTGGTACCTGCCCCAACTTCTCTGAAGTTATATTTTTATTTTACAAGTGCCCTTCCCCAACTCTCCAAAAACAACCCCCCCTTCCTGACCAATTCTCCAACACTACTTATCTTCCTTTATTTTAGCTACATGATTAAAAAAAGGAGCTCTCTCTACGCTCTTCAGTCATCTTTCATTGAAAAAGAGAAAGCTATATTACTGTTTCAGTTATTTGCTGAATGTCTTAAAGTATCTTCCAAGAGATAAGCAAGAAACATTTGTGTTCAACTCAGCCTTTTAGAAATACCCTAACATTGTCATTTTTGAACATGAGAAACAAGGTTATTTCTTGTTTTATTATAGCACTTTGTGTTATTTTTTGTTCAGTGACACAAACTCAAACTCAAAAAGTAACTACGAGAATTACCTTACCCATGTATAACTTTGTCTATGAATAAACAGGAAAATAGTTGAGGACAAAGATTATTACTGTAATCTTTTAGCAATTAATAGCTACAGCAGCATTAACTTTCAAAAGTAGGCATCCAAGCACTGACATTTTAAAGTGAACAAGAGTGCTAGAAGAGGGGGTGGAGGAAGGGAGTCAACGTTAGAGTACAAACCACACAAAATTAGCCTGTAAGACAGAGCTAGTGAGAGTTTGTCAGAAATTGGAGCTAATGCATGGAAAGTGCTGAGTTTCTCTGGGAAAGGGATAATGAAGAACCTAAAGTAACAGAAAAAGTCATGTCTGAACTCAGACAGGAACACTAGCATACCTTCCATTCCTAGGGAAATAAACCTAGACCCTGATTTTCACCAGATGTTGTCCTAGACTTTGATAGTAAGATGAGACTGGACCTACAACAAGGCAAGATGACTTGCCTGAGCAGATCTAATGAAATCCTAGACATCTTCGCTGAGATGAGAGGGATCAGATGCATCTGAGAGCAGTTGACTGCTCACCAGCAACTACCAATGCAGCCTGTTTAGTAACAATAGAGACATTTAAGTAGAGATTAGAGCTATATTTCTCTGACACAGATACCTACCAGTACACATAAGTAGTATATTTAACAGAATAAAGGCCAAAAAAGATGTAAAACACTAACATTGAAGCTGGTGTAATGTCATCCCCTACCTATGAGGTAAGGTGACTACAGACAAGAGGTTAACATTAACATATAAAATAGCCATAAAGGGTATTGTTTAATTCAGATTAAATGAAGGCTTGCAATCTTATATTACTGTAAAGCTATATCTGCATCAGATTAGAAAATATAAAACCTGCTGTGTTACTGTTTGAGGTGATGAGATTTACAAGGAGCAATGTGTTTGGCTTTTGAAAAAAATAACCTGACATGGTGACCTACTTTTTTTGTTTCTTTTCAGGTGTCTGGGGAGGAAAAGCTGTCCAGGGATTGTCATAGCAAATAAGATATATATATTTAAGGAGCCCTGAGAGTCACACACCTAAATGGGAGATTAAGGGATTAAGAGTTCTATTTGCTGCCCTATCCAACCCTGGTCATGCCCCACTTAATTTTTGGTTTCTCCTCTGCATTGGGAATCCTCTTACTTGCTTTCTCTGAGCAAGAAGAGACACAAATAGTGTATGACTAGTCCAACCATCCTTCTAGATCATTGCAATCTGTCTTTCTATTCTGCTCCAGAACAAATGAATGTTTTTTTAACCCCTTTTCCTGTAAAAGGACTAACTGGATAACTGAGTGGTAACTGATGTAGAGTAGCCTTAATTCAGGAGGAGTAGATCTGTTATGCAGTTGGCCACTCCCTGAATATGGCTGCTGTTAGGCACCAGCCAGCCTAGCAGTAGTGATTTAATGAATAAGCAATCGACAGAAATGGAATGTGAGTAATTCTGCTCTATAGGAGTGACACAGCAAAGGTCTGGAATAGTATAAGGCTGTAGCAATGCTACATGATTTCAACTAATAGATTCTGGATATATTCTGAATTCTTGAACCAGTATTCTGCTTTTCTTTTAATATTTTGTTTTATGTGAATAATTCCTACTTACTCTGCGTCATCTCAATGTAAGCCTATAGCAGCTGTACTGAACTGGGGAGAAAAGACATTTTGTTGACTGTCTGCAATGTGCTTAGTCAGTATAGAGGAAAAGACAGTTCCTTCCCCAAAGATCTTACAGTCTGAAGTAGATGGATAATACAGGGAAGACACAAAATACATTGGATGATCAGGAACTGGGAATCCAGTTCAAAATGGGGCAGGGATGTTGATTTTAGTGAATACTGTGCGCCAGTGTGGTCTCATAGCAGTCACACTAAACTCCTTGATACTCAACTGAATAACACCATGCGCATAGTGTCAAAGGATGCTCAAATTGACTCCAGTTCACTGGCTCCCAGTGCTATCGCACATCCAGCCTCCACAGATTTGAAGAGCTACCCAGACATCTCGCTTTCTCAACCATGTCAATGCAAACACAAGGATCCCGTTCAACGATGACTTCAGAACCTGCCAAACACAAGATTAAAATCCTGTAACCCTCTATGGAACCGCATCAAGACCGTTACACTCAACTTCGACGCTGAGGTTCAATGGAGAGCCACATGGAGCGTTTTGACCACTCAAAACAAACAGCTCACCATTGACCATTCAGAGGAACCACTGGGTTTTGATTGATGTTGGAGAGACTGGTGCAGATTGAATCGCATCAGGACATCTCATGGGAGATGTGGACATACCCTTTTTAAATGGAAAATGGAGCAAACACCTGTATGTGACGGTGGTCACCAGGCACAAACAATGGAGCACATCATATCTGAGTGTCCCCTTCGTTCTTTCGCCGGGGGACTGAAGGAGATATAACAGCTCATTGCTGCGGCAATGTGCTGGCTATCTAATCTAGACGTAAAGTTGTAATCGTTGCTACCTACTCAAGCCATACAAAAGAAGAAGATTTCTGGTTATAAGTAGTGGCATAAACACAACACTTTATATTGTATTTTTTATCTATGTGGATAAATACACTTCCTCCTGGACTGCCTTACCTTCACTCTATACATTAAACCCCTTTCCCAGGGATTTACATTACAAGCCAGCTGCAAACATCCACTATTTTTAAAATTCAACCTCCTAGGGAAATGTTTCCTTTTCCTCCCATCCCAATGTGTGCAATTCACACAAATCTGCAATAGCCCAAAGCCAGGCATTATTCAGCACTGCCCCATGACAGGTTTAAGTCTACTATCTAGCTAACTTGTACAGCTAGAATGGAGAACTCTATAACATTCACCCCCCTTCGGCATCAATGGGCCACAACAGCACTTGCTTCCAGCTAAGTTCTCAGATTTTAAAGTTGTGACAAGGCTATCCATAGCAAAATTATGTTAAGTCATTTTCAGAGGTTTCAAGTTTAATTTCCCTCTTATTCCTAAACTTACCTCATGGTAACAGAGCTACATGATTTTCCAGGTAGAAGGATAAAAATTAGTTCTAATATAACTTTCAAACTCTCAAACCTTCCTAAACTATTTTTTTCTGCAACACTTGTGACTACTGACTCCTTGTTTATTGGACTGTATGATTGCTTGTCTTATCTGTCTTTCTCTCTTCTACCTCCCTATTTCCCAGTGCTTGACATAGCTGAAAAAGAAGCCAGACACAGTCTACAAAACAGCTCTGAACTGACAAGACCGAGTTCCTGGTTCCAGCTGAGCAGTCACATTAATCCACTGAACAGGAACCAATCCATCGGTTTTGCTGAAAAAAAAAAAAGACCATATACTTGAGTTATATTCTTATCAGGTTATAAAGCAATTACCTTAGTGTGACCGGGATCCCAGTGGGGGGCCAGCTATGGTCACTCAATTAGGGTGAACTGCAAAGAATGGGGCAGAAAATCCCCCAAAAGCTGGTGGATATTCCAATACTTAGATTTACCAAGCCGGCATAAAACAGCTTCTTTATTATCTTACTGGTTACTCAGAAGTCCAAACAACACAGTTCCCTTAAAGCAAGGGTTCTCAAACTGGGGGGTCGGGACCCCTCTGGGGGTCGTGAGGTTATTACATGGGGGGTCACGAGCTCTCAGCCTCCAACCCAAACCCTGCTTTGCAGCCAGCATTTATAATGGTGTTAAATATAAATAATTATTTAATTAATAATGGGGGGGGTCACACTCAGGCTACGTCTTCACTACGGGGGGGTGTGTCGATTTAAGATATGCAAATTCAGCTACGCGAATAGCGTAGCTGAATTCGACGTATCGCAGCCGACTTACCCCGCTGTAGGGACGGTGGCAAAATCGACCTCTGCGGCTTCCCGTTGACCGCGCTTACTCCCACCTTCGCTGGTGGAGTAAGAGCGTTGATTCGGGGATCGATTGTCGCGTCCCGACGGGACGCGATAAATCGATCCCCAAGAGGTCAATTTCTACCCGCCGATTCAGGCGGGTAGTGTAGACCTAGCCTCAGAGGCTTGCTATGTGAAAGGGGTCACCAATACAAAAGTTTGAGAACCACTGCCTTAAAGTGATCCAGCCTCAGGACTCCATCTAGGTACCTAAGCCAAATATGATGATTTCTGAAAATCTTATTTCATCATATAAAATAAACGGTTCTACCAATCCCAAAGGATCGGACACATTACCTCCCAGGTTATTGAATATTCCAGATCTTACTCAAATACACACTACAGCAAATTCTTATTAATTAAACTAAAATTTATTAAAAACCAAAAGAGAGAGAGTGTATGGTTAAAAGATCAGTATACATACAGACATAAGTTCAATTCTTAATATTCAGATTCATAGCACAGATGGTGAGTTTTGTAGTTGCAAAGAGTTTTTTCAGAAATAGTCCATAGGTTATAGTCCAATGTTTATATTTCAGGGTGATCCAGTTAGAACTGGGATTTCAGTCCTTGTGGCTTAGGCTTCCCCTGCATGAAACCTCGAGCAGATCTGAAATGAACAGGATCAGAACCCAAGGGTCTTTTTATACAGTGTTCTGGCATCCACTTGATCACACAGTCCTGGTTAAACAATAGGCTTTTGGTGCTTTCTAAACACCACCAGTAATTAGTTACACAAATTAACATAGGGTAATTTATGCATTAGGCAGTCTATTACAAACTTCAAAGAGGCATATAGACAATGACAATATTTTACCCAAGATTCATCTAAATGTTAATATTCCCTTTTGATCTCTGAATTAATAGTTATAGTGACAGAAAGGAACTGTCTGTTTACATTCTATAAAAATATGCTATAAAGACACTGGATTTCAAGAAGGCAGGCTTTAGCAAACTCAGGGAGTTAGTAGGTAAAATCCCATGGGAAGCAAGTCTAAGGGGAAAAACAAATGAACACAGTTGGCAGTTTTTCAAAGAGACATTATGAAGGGCACAAGAGCAAACTATACCACTGTGTAGGAAAGATAGGAAGTATGGCAAGAGACCACCCTGGCTTAACCAGGAGATCTTCAATGATCTAAAACTCAAAAAAAAAAAGAGAGTCCTACAAAAAGTGGAAACTCGGTCAAATTACAGAGGATGAATATAAACAAATAACACAAGTATGTAGGGACAAAATTAGAAAAGCCAAGGCACAAAACAAGATCAAACTAGCTAGGGACATAAAAGGAAATAAGAAAACATTCTACAGATACATTAGAAGCAAGAGGAAGACCAAGGACAGAGTACTCAATAAGGGGGGAAAGACAATAACAGAAAATGTGGATATGGCAGAGGTGCTTAATGACTTCTTATAAAGTTTGCGGATGATACCAAGCTGGGAGGTGTTGCAAGTGCTTTGGAGGATAGGATTAAAATTCAAAATGATCTGGACAAACTGGAGAAATGGTCTGAAGTAAATAGAATGAAATTCAATAAGGACAAATGCAAAGTACTCCACTTAGGAAGGAACAATCAGTTGCACACATTCAAAATGGGAAATGACTGCCTAGGAAGGAGTACTGCAGAAAGGGATCTGGGGGTCATAGTGGATCACAAGCTAACTATGAGTCAACAGTGTAACGCTGTTGCAAACAAAGTGAACATCATTCTGGGATGTTTTAGCAGGAGTATTGTAAGCAAGACATGAGAAGTAATTATTCCGCTCTACTCCACGCTGATTAGGCCTCAACTGGAGTATTGTGTCCAGTTCTGGGCACCACATTTCAGGAAAGATGTGGACAAATTGGAGAAAGTCCAGAGAAGAGCAACAAAAATTATTGAAGCTCTAGAAAACATGACCTATGAGGGAAGATTGAAAAAATTGGGTTTGTTTAGTCTGGAGAAGAGAAGACTGAGAGGGGTCATGATAACAGTTTTCAAGTACATAAAAGGTTGTTACAAGGAGAAGGGAGAAAAATTGTTCTTCTTAACCTCTGAGCAGGGCCGGCTCCAGGCACCAGCCCACCAAGCTGGTGCTTGGGACGGCACCTGGAGGGGGGCGGCGCGGTGCTCCGGCCCCCGGGGAGAGCGGGGCCACGGCCAGGCTCGCCGCCCTCCCGCCGGCGCTCTGGCCGCCCTCCCCCCCGGCACCCTCCCCCCGGCCGCCAGGGGGGGAGAGCGGCGAGCCTCGGCTGGGGCTCGCCGCCCTCCCCCCGGCGCCCTCCCACCGGCCGCCGGGGGGGGAGAGAGGAGCCCCCACCGGGGCTCGCCGCCCTCCCCCCGGGGCTCCGGCCGCCCTCCCCCCGCGCCCTCCCCCCGGCGGCCGGGGGGAGAGCGGAGCCCCCACCGGGGCTCCGGCCGCCCTCCCCCCGGGGCTCCGGCCGCCCTCCCCCCCTGTGGGGCGGCAAAAAAGCCAGAGCCGGCCCTGCCTCTGAGGATAGGACAAGAAGCAATGGACTTAAATTGCAGCAAGGACAGTTTAGTTTGGACATTAGGAAAAAATTCCTAACTGTCAGAGTGGTTAAGCACTGGAATAAATTGCCTAGGGAAGTTGTGGAATCTCCATCATTGGGGATTTTTAAGAGCAAGTTGGATAAACACCTGTCAGGAATGGTCTAGATAATACTTAGTCCTGCCTTGAGTGCAGGGGACTGGACTAGATGACCTCTCGAGGTCCCTTCCAGTTCTATGATTCTATGCTAGCATTAAAGATACACACAATTAGTATCACTTCTAACATCTAACAATATAGGTTTACATTTCAAAGTTCTAGCTTACCTAGCCATAGAATGGCCCCAATTACCATTTCTAACATGTCTTTAAAGGTCAGCTTTGGGACATTTAACCTGCAAACTGTTTAACCCTCCTGATCATGAGTTACCCTTTATATAAGATTTGTTGCAAGTATAGAACGGTGGTAGAAATAATGGCTTGCATAATTATATTTTAATCAGACAACGTCACACTTAGTACTTTACTAGCAAAACTCTGAGAAAATCTGGAGATGCTGAAGGAGTTATCTAAATAAGGTTATTTTAGCTTTATGTTAATAGATACAGGCATGATCCAAGCCTTTCTCCCCCCTTACAACTTGAATTTTAAAACCTAAATTGTAGATTTACTAAGATCAGCATGTTACTTTATTGGCTTGCCAACTGCTGTATCTCTAGCTATCCTCAATGGTGTTATTTGAGAAAAATCAAAACAAACAATGGTATGGTCTTTCCTCCTCAAAATTGAGGGCTTTCAAATTCCATTTCAATTATGATGTTTCTTAGGCTACTACAGTTATATGATACTGTATTTGGTTTCCTTTTACAATGCTTGAATTGAAATTAAGCTATAATTATAAAATATTCTTATAAGAAACTGTATTAAATTACAATTCAAAAGACAAACTGTATTATACCAAAGAATATTTTTAAATATACTTTGCTTCCAGTGATAACAAGAACATTTAAACTCATGCTTTGATATGTTGTTGTGCTGAAAGATGCCAGTGGCTGCTATCAACAGAGTGCTGGATCCCAAGATAATCAGAAATCATATTAAAGCCAGTGGATGTGTCAATCACTCTCCTTCAAGTTCAGCAGAAAGAACGATCAAGCCCCTTTATATAGTAAAGACAGCTGCAAATAATTGAGGCTACCACCCAAGGACTAGGCTGTGTGGCATGCCAGAAACCTGGTTGCAAAGGCATGGACTAGGAGATTGGGTTACAGCCTGTGTGTAGTAGAGCAGAAGAAGGCTGGAGGAGTTGTGAGCACGATCTCCAGAGGAAACATAGCAACAGAGTTTCTTAGGCACAGAGATCACAAAAGTCACAATTGAGGGTTTCTGAGCAAGGAAACTGCCTGCTGTTGCTTATTTCTACTGTGTTCGGGAAAACAGGACTTCTTTTTTGGTAAAGAAACAATATTACACCAAGAACACCTGACTCGTATAACTGAGGTTCTCATCTTACTGGAAACAACCTTGCAGGGCCCTAAACTTGGCTAGCTACTTGGGCCACTCTACTTCATGTGGGGCCTGATCTGGTAGGCAGCCTCTGTGCACATCTAGTGGATCAGGTCCCATTTAACATCCAGCTGGAGGAAATGATGCTCACCTTATAACTCTTAGTCTAGTGGTTAGAGCACTCACCTAGCATGTAGGAGAGTCAGGTTCAATTCTCCCCTCCTTGCTAGAGGAGAAGAAAGGATTTGAATAGGGATCTCCTGCCTGATTTGCTTGTGTTCTGAGGACAATAAAAGAGGCTCCAAACATAGGACCTTAAAAAAAAAAATGACAAACTTTATTTCCCTCCCCTGGCAGGTGAAACTGCCCCCGCATTCCCTTCCACTCATGTTATTGAAGAGTTACAGATGAGCTGTGGACTTCCTATGTTTCTGGGGTAGCATAAAGATAAAGGAAATCCTGTTATATTTATACTTATTGATTTTAAAAGACTTTGAGATCCAAGGTGCTTAGTGGTTAAATGGGTAGGCTTAAGAATGATAAACAAGATATCTATACCTGTTTCTTCCTTTGTTTGAGCTTTTCCTTCCTATTGCCTCTCATGATGAGATAAGAGTTCTGTGTCACTTCTGCAAAAGATCTGATACCATCTTCATCTAAATTTAAGCAGGGAACTTCATCCGTTACACGTTTCCCCCCCCCCGTGCCATTATTGATTATTTTTGCACAAGACACACACAATTCTGAACACACTTCTGGCAGGTAAAATTCCTTTCACTCTACTTTTCAAATGTATTTGTAAATGTTAAGTTTACACATTCACTATACAGTGTAAATTATATTATTTTAGGGACAGATTTTGCTACCTTTATTCAGTCTGATTAGGGCTGTCAAGTGATTAAAAAAATTAATTGCGATTAATCGCACTGTTAAACAATAATATAATACCATTTATTTAAATATTTTTGGATGTTTTCTACATTTTCAAATATATTGATTTCAATTACAACACAGAATTCAAAGTGTACAGTGCTCACTTAATATTTATTTTTGATTACAAGTATTTGCACTGTAAAAAAAACAAAAGAAATAGTATTTTGCAATTCACCTAATACAAGTACTATAGTGCAATCTCTTTATCATGAAAGTTGAATTTACAAATGTAGAATTATGTACAAAATAAACTGCATTCAAAAATAAAACACTATAAAATTTTAGAGGCTGCAAGTCCACTCAGTCCTACTTCTCGTTCAGCCAATCAAGTTTGTTTACATTTGCAGGAGATAATGCTGCCCATTTCTTGTTTACAATGTCACCTGAAAGTGAGAACAGGCGTTCTCATGGTACTGTTGTAGCTGGCATCGCAATATATTTACGTGCCAGATGTGCTAAAGATTCATATGTCCCTTCATGCTTCAACCACCATTCCAGGGTACGTGCGTCCATGCTGATGATGGCTTCTACTCAATAACAATCCAAAGTAGTGTGGACTGACACATGTTCATTTTCATTATCTGAGTCAGATGCCACCAGCAGAAGGTTGATTTTCTTTTTTGGTGGTTCGGGTTCTGTAGTTTTCGCACTGGAGTGTTGCTCTTTTAAGACTTCTGAAAGCATGCTGCACACCCCGTCCCAATCAGATTTTGGAAGGCACTTGATATTCTTAAACCTTGGGTCGAGTACTGTAGCTAGGGTGACCAGATGAGAGGAACAAAATATCGGGACACCGGGGGAGGGGTGAGTCCACTGGCGGAGCAAAAAAAAAAGCCGAGTGCTGCCGGCAGAGCGAAATATCGGGACAAACACCGAAAAATTGGGACAGTCCCGATTTTATCAGGACGTCTGGTCACCCTATCTGTAGCTATCTTTAGAAATCTCACATTGGTACCTTCTTTGCATTTTGTCAGATCTGCAGTGAAAGTGTTCTTAAAATGAACCACATGTGGTGGGTCAACTGAGACTGCTATAACATGAAATATATGGCAGAATGTAGGTAAAACAGAGCAGGGGACATACAATTCTCCCCCAAGGAGTTCAGCCACAAATTTAATTAATGCATTATTTTTTTTAACAAGCGTCATCAGCATGGAAGCATGTCCTCTGGAATGGTGGCCAAAGCACAAAGGGGCAAACAAATTTTTAGCATATCTGGCATGTAAATACCTTGCAATGACAGCTACAAAAGTAGGAGCATTGCCAGCAGATCGAGGGAAGTGATTATTCCTCTCTATATGGTACTGGTGAGGCCACGTCTGGAGTATTGTATCCAGTTTTGGGCTCCCCACTACAAAAAGGATGGAGGACAAATTGGAGAGAGTCCAGCGGAGGGCAACAAAAATGATTAGTGGGCTGGAGCACATGACTTATGAGGAGCAGCTGAGGGAACCGGGCTTATTTAGTCTGCAGAAGAGAAGAGTGAGGGGGGATTTGATAGCAGCCTTCAACTACATGAAGGGGGATTCCAAGGAGGATGAAGCTCTGCTGTTCTCAGTGGTGGCAGATGACAGAACAAGGAGCAATGGTCTCAAGTTGCAGTGGGGGAGGTTTAGGTTGGATATTAGGAAACACTATTTCCCTAGGAGGGTGGTGAAGAACTGGAATGGGTTACCTAGGGAGGTGGTGGAATTTCCATCCTTAGAGGTTTTTAAGGCCAAGCTTGACAAAGCCCTAGCTGGGATGATTTAGTTGGGGTTGGCCCTGCTTTGAGCAGGGGATTGGACTAGATGACCTCCTGAGGTCTCTTCCAACCCTAATTTTCTGTGATTCTAAAAAGAGGGCAGCATTATTTCCTGTAAATGTAAACAAACTTGTTTGTCTTTAGTGATTGGCTGAACAAGGAGGACTGAGTGGACTTGTAGGCTCTGAAGTTTTACATGGTTGTTTTTGTATACTTTTTGATTTCAATTATAGCACAGAATAGAATATATATGGAAATGTAGAAAACATCCAAAATATTTAATAAATTTCAATTGGTATTCTATTGTTTAACAGTGCAATTAAAACTGCAATTAATCGTGATTAATTTTTTTGAGTTAATCGCGTGAGTTAACTGCGATTAATTGACAACCCTAATTCTGATTAATACCTTACTCCAGAAGTAGTCCCATAGTTTGTACTACACACAAGGTGAAATCCTGGCTGGAGTGAAATCAATGGCAAGGATTTCACTCTTTCTTTTAAAGCATTTTAATTCACCTTTAAATTTGACATCTATTTTTGTCCACTGTCTAAAATTGGGCATTGCCATCTTTTCTCTAGCTTGAAAATTTCAGTACCTCTCTGCCTTTTCTGATTCAGTCTTTCTTGTTTTCCCACCCTTTGTTATTCTCTCCAGTTTGCCAGGTTTTTTAAAGAAACGTGGTAACAAAACCTATTACAATATGCTGTTTGAGGGCTTACATGCTAAGCATAGCAAGATTAAAATCTTATTCTTCCATCTACATATTCCTATTTATACAACCCTATGATATGATACTAGAGGTTTATTTTTCCCTCAGCAGTGTCATTTTGTCGATTCTTTTTCAATTTGTTAATCGTGATATCTCCCAGAGCTTTCGCTGTGGTGCTGCACCAAGCTGTGTGCCTTCAGCTTGTGCTTTTGCATTATTCTTTTCCCATGATCGAAATTACATTTGTACTTGTTAGAGTCTCATTTTATTGGTTTTAGTCAATTTCTTCAATTTAACAAAATCATAAGGCATTTAAATCCCATTGTTCAAAGTATTTGTGATCCCTCACAGTTCAATGCAACCTATGCAGTTAATTAACACATCCTCCAGGCCATCCTCCAAGTCATTATAATTGTCCTGCAATTCTATCTAACCCAGTGGTTCTCAACCAGGGGTATATGTATCCCTGGGGTACACAGAGGTCTTCCAGGGGGTACATCAACTCATCTAGATATTTGCCTAGTTTTACAACAGGCTATATAAAAAGCACTAGCAAAGTCAGTACAAACTAAAATGTCATACAATGACTTGTTTATACTGCTCTATAGACGATATACTGAAACGCAAGTACAAATATTTATATTCTAATTGATTTATTTTATAATTATATGGTAAAAATAAGAAAGTAAGCAATTTTTCAGTAATAGTGTGCTGGGACACTTTTGTATATTTATGTCTGATTTTGTAAGCAAGTGGTCTTAAAGTGAGGTGAAACTTGGGGGTACGTAAGACAAATCAAACTCCTGAAAGGGGTACAGTAGTCTGGAAAGGTTTAGAGCCATCTAACCCACTTTTTTCTAGCACCTCTGTGAGCATACCAAAGTGCACCAGAGCCCCACATGAATATACAATCTTAATTTATGTGTAAGATTGTGGGAACATGTCCAGAGCAGATGAGATTCCAATGAACTGTTACCGTTTTTCTTGAAGTAACTAAATAGGCAATCAGAAATGTATGGCCCCTGTATATTTTCACTTGGCCCAAAGGGGAAAGCATGCTCCTAATGCATACTTGTACAGTGCATTTTGTCCTGAGGATCAAGGTGTTTACTATGAAAGGATTTTGTACATTTGTCTTAGGCCTGGTCTACACTACGGGATTAATTCGGATTTAGCAGTGTTAATTCGAATTAACCCTTCACCCGTCCACACTACAGAGCCATTTAGTTCGAATTAAAGGGTGCTTTAAATCGATTTCTGTACTCCACCTCGACGAGCGGAGTAGCGCCAAAATCGATTTTGTTAATTCGAATTAGGGTTAGTGTGGCCGCACACCACCGAATTAATGTGGTTAAAATAAATGGGGTAGTGTGGCCGCACACCACCGAATTAATGTGGTTAAAAACCGAATTAATGTGCTTAGTGTGGCCGCGCACAATCGAATTTATACAACCTGTTTCCCAAATTCGAATTATCTAAATTTGGATTAATCCCGTAGTGTAGACATACCCTTAGGAATGTGTGTGTGTAATGGTGTGAAAGAGTCAGAATTAATTCTACTCTGCAGCTCAGCTCACTTTTATGTATAATTTATAAGTACACCTAATGAGAGAAATCGAGCTACAGTAAATAATGTTGTTACACTATAAAGAATAGAAGAAAAATTGTTACAAATAAAGACCAGATACAGGCTAGCAGTAGAAAAGATTTAATAGAATACAATCCAGTTCCAGCTCCAATTGAAGCAAAAGCAGAACTTCTTCGGGAGCAAAGTGAATTTGCAAGTGTTACAAATAAAGGTTGAGAGCCATCTAACCCACAGGGAGGGGAGAAAAGTGAGGTAGGCACTGTGCCCTACTTTACCCTAAAATGTCCATTTTGCCAAAGGACATTGACAGAATGGCTTGTCTTTTCATCAAACACCTCCTGTGCCTCCTTCAGTGGTGTATAGGGTTTTTTTTTTAACCTCCTCTTACTTACTCCACAGATCACAGGAAAGACTGTCAGTGAACTAAACAGATTCTTGCCATGCCTTTGGCTTTAAGGATACTTGAGGGTGAAGATCCTGAAGAGAGGATGGGAACTGTAGAATTCTTTTCCCCACCAAGGCCCTATAGGTTGCACTTACCTCTGTAGCACTCCTTGGTGTCCGGTCATGGCAGTGCAGGGAAATTAGCCTCTAGTGACCCCTAATGACCACTTCCTTGGCCCCACAATGGCCTGTTGCTGTCTGAGTCTTCCCAGTCCTTCCCCAGAGATTATGGCAGTTTTCTTCAGGGCTTTCCCTACTACCTGTAGGCAATCTCTCACCGCCTCCTCCGCAGGAACCTAACATGCTTCCTGAGGGTCTCTTCCAGCATGAATTCCCCAGACTCTTTCCAGAGAAGAAACACCCCTTGCTCCTCTCTCTTGATCACTTCCTTTGACTGTGTTCACAGCTCTGTTTAAGTAACCCCCCCTCTCTGATCTCTTCAAGCTAGAGTCAGTCATATAATTAAGTCCATCAGCCTCAGCTGGGGGATAGCTGTCTGGTCACAGCAAGGCTGAGCCCAGCTTGCCTTAAAGGGCAAACCACGCTGTAGCAAAGACTATAGAAATGTTCTTTTTAAGTACTTAACGTTAGTCTTTGTTCTGGGAACCCTTTCTGGTGCATGAGGAGTGTTCATAATAAAAAATGACAAATGACCAATATACTTCATTCTTTCACCCAATTACTGTGGCATTCTATTTTTCTAATCTTTCCCCAGATCAAGGAAAAACCCAACCTCACTCCCATCCTCTGGTGCCACAAATTACAAAGGCTTCTTTGGCCTTCAGGTATCTGGAATTTATTCGTATCACGGAGATCATTAAAACACTTCAGCCCAGGGTTACACGTGGTCTTTAACAGAACTTACCAGCTTCAAAGACAAAAAGAAACCTGGAAACCGTGGAGGGTCTTATAAAGGTTGAGGAAAGAAGAACAGGTGGGGCAGAGAGGTGACAAGAGTCTCTCATGTGAAATTTGAAAGCCTAGATTTTGTTTTCCCCTAATGACACCCTGAGATATGTGGCACCCTGCTGAGAGGAATGCACAATCTCAGTAGGAGCTTCCTCTTCCTGCTCTGCATCCCTCTTATAGCCACTCCCTCAAAAGGGTTATTAGAGACAGGCTAATGCAACTACCTATGATTTAAAAAGACATACACAGCAGTAGGCAATCAAAGGAAGTGAGTCATTCTGGGTAACTGAATTATGTAACAGAAGATCTAGACTTTGGTTACTCCGCTATCCACTCCAAAAAGGCAAAATGGAAGACGGGCTTTTGAAAGGCCTCCAATGCTGTTTTGCTTCTTGACATACTAACACTTTGAAGTTCAATATTTTATCCATGTTTAAAGCACCCATCAGACAAGCCTGACCCAGGGACGGATCCTGCAACTTTTACTGACACAAATTGTCCCACTAGAGTCATTAGGGCTACTCAAGTGAACAAAAAGATGCAAGACTGAAGACTAGATTTTTAAAGGTATTTAGGCACCTAGAAGTCCCTAGATTTCCAGTAACACCATATTCACATGGTGGGTTTAAAAAAGAAAAAAGTGCCATTGCAGCTTGTCACAGCCCTGGTAAATTTCTCTGGGCTGGACACGCACAACACTGCTGTGTTTGGCTCCCATTATGCCTGACTCATGTGTTTTAGGCTTCCTGAGACTAAACTGTGGGCAAGCACTGTCTCTGGGTTTTTGGGCACACTCTGAGGGGTACAGATTCTCTGTCAAGCACCCCCTTCTGAGAGCTGAGGCCCCACTGCCTTTGCCCTAAGCCTACTGCTGCCTCCCTCAAACTCCCCAGTAGCTTAAGCACACCCTTTCCCAGAGCTCCAACCTTGTGGGCATTCTGGTTTACTACTTACCACTCCAGAAACACAATAGTTGAAGCACACAACACACAGGGCTTTGCAAAGTTTTAACACAATTACTCTTACTTTATATAGCATAAAAATATACAGATTTAGACAAAATACTAAAACACCTATCTGCTATTCCCTGCCTCTGTTTCTTCACTTCAAGTGTTCTTTGGGCTTAGGCCCGTCTCTTAAGGAGCCTAGGAATGGATCCTTCCTCTCCTACTTCCATCTTGCACATGGCTTCTCCCCTGGAATATGGAGTCTCCTCTTACTCTGGCAGCCGGCCTTTTGCTTCTGGTCTCTTCTCCCTCTCTAAAATGCCCTGCAAAAGACCTTTTTTTTTTTTATATATATATAATAACTGCCAGTGCCCTTTGTCAGGTGACCCCCTGCTCTGTCTGGGCAGACTGGTTCTTTTGGACAGAAACTAACTCTCTGTGCCAGGGTGCGTCTATGAGACTAGAGGACCATCAAAGTTTAATGATCCTCCATCGTTAGCCCTGTGACACTACCCCTTGGAATTTCAGTATAACATGGAGGAAAAAAAGACAACAGAGAAGGCATGCTAGCTCCACTTCCAAAATGAAGTTTGTAGTTTGATAACAACACACACAGAGTTTATAATCTCAAACTGGAATTAATAAATTGTACATAGACAGATTCCCCAAATCTTCACACAGCTACACCGTTTCTAGGGGTCCAATTATACTTGTCATTTTCTTTAACATATTCTCACAGAAATCATATAAATAAGGCTAGTGGAATGGGCCACAAAGATGGGTATAATAAAATTAAAACAAAATATTTTTTCCAAAAGCAACCTTCTAAGCTACATATAAACACACAACACTAGTGTCAACCAAATACTGGGGGAATGCACACACGGATTTCAAGGCATAAAAGAAAATACACATTTTATTTGAACTTATTTACTCCATGCATCATCTTTATATACTTTTCTTGTACACTGATTTCTAAAGTTTGGTGCTATCCAATTCTGAGATTTCAATATGTTAAGAAAGTCACTACTGCAGCATGAGAAGTGGATTATTTCAAGAGTTTATTTCCTTTATTATGTGACAAGAATATTTGCTGGGATGAAGTTTGAGAGTTATTTTCAAACAACGAATAATTTATTCTGGAGTTGAACCTATAAAAGTTAATGCACAGCACATCTTAAAATTACAGAAAAAATACTGGTTGATTTTGAGTATTTTATACCTTTTTATAATCAGCAAACATCTTACTGGACAAAGTTAACTGTTACACACAAAAAAAATGCATATTGAAAACAAATTATTTTAACATTATCTTTGAAATGGAAAAGTGCGTTTACGTGGGCCCAGCTTTAGGTTTTCATAAACTGAAAGGATATTACCTTCACTGGCAGTAAAACAGCTTGTAGTATATATTGTAGAGACTACAATATACTTTTAGAAATCAGTTTGATTTTTGTTTTTATTTTAAATTCAGTAATAGATAAATAAACAAGGTGTTACTGTCAACATGATTATGGTATATATTTACAAAAATGTATAGCACATTTGTTTTTCATAATTGTTAATCTTAGGTGGCACAAAGTGAGCTAGGTGTAATGAATCTAAAATAGGCCTGCATGAACAGCCAAAAAAACACCAGTATTTTACTAAAATTAACCAGTACAACAGTAATGTTTCTAAAGCTCAAAAAAAGGAACACCACAAAACCTTATTCCAAGGATGTGTGTACAAAGCAGGCAGCACTGTACCAGTGCTTGACTGAGAAGTGCTTTTTCCAGCATTCCCTGGACTTTGACAGCTATCCAGAATTATACAGTAACGATGTATGCACAGATCCCTTATAGAATTGGCTGGATTTTCTGGAACGGAATATATGAATTTTCGTTAATTACATATTCACAATTTGGAAAAAAATGGAAGTCCTTCACACATATAGGCTTTTAACCTTATCCACTCATTAAATTTCTGCAAAACTGTTTTTTCTTGTGTTAGGATTTTGGCAGCTTTTTTAATTTTTTCTTCATTTCGTTCTAAATACCGTATTCCATCTGTCCGCAACTGATTGAGTTTTTCCTTACGATTTTCATCCAGAGGTATGTCTTCATTCATCAGAGGATTAAATCTGAAATAGGTGTCTGCAGGTAACAGGCCATCCAGCATAGTATGGACTTCTGGTTTAAAACAAAGATAGTAAAATGTTAAATCCTAATTAAGTTTCTGACAAATCAAGAGAAAAGCAGTCCTACAAATTCGGCTTGCTTTTGCAGACTAATTAACTTCACAGCAGCTTCACCCCCACCAATCACCTCCTTCAATCTCTCCTCCCTCTCCACTGTTTCTTAGCCATAGTAGCTCTCATATCACCAAATTGCTTAGATAAGCTTCTCTTTCTTCCCTACTTCTACACAAGGTGAACAACTCAGCTATGTCTCCACTTCACCATTTTACACTGATGAGAGGCAAAGTAAAATTAATAAGAGACCAAATCCGGCTTGCCTTACTGAGTAGTCTCACATTGTCGCTCTGCTGATACATGGAACTAAGCAGCAGGAGAACTATAAAGACATGTGGGTACTTTTTAAATCACTATGTATCAGTTCACTCTGAGCCTGGGTTTCCAATAAGTGTTGATACGGACAAAACATTCTTTCAGACATCCACATTTCTGCAGCTTATAAAATGGAGAAAGGTACGACCATCTAATTATGTAATTCTACTGTGCTCCCATGCCTGGGTGAGATTTTGCTCTCAGATGTGTGTGAATGGCTCCCATTGACATCAAAGAAAGACACACTCATTGACAGACAGAACTTGGTCCTTAGAGTGAAGAGGGCATTTTTAAAAATGTCACAAGTTTCAGAAGACAAATCAATGTTCTGGATCAACTGCTTTAATATTTCTCTGCAAACAGTTTAAACTATATACACAGAAAGTGTCCCCTATTTCCTTTACTCCTGAAATGATTTCCAGGATTGCTCTTCTTCTGAAGGCCAAGTTAAAACAAACAAACAAACAAAATAAACACTGCTTGATTACTATAATTCTCAGCCAAATTCTTATTCTGATTTCTAAGGTTTGTAACCTTTCTTGATGTAGTTTTGTATTCCTAATACCTCATCAGCATTATGGTTACACTGTTGAGATGTGATGTATTCATCAATTAAAGACAGCTTAGTAATAGCATACTCAAGGTGCAGACTCAGAGAGATAATTTAAATGCATACTTCACAAGCTCTATAAATTACCCAGTACATCCATAATAATAACTAAAAATAAAAAGCCAATATCAGAGGTAATAAAGAGAGGGAAAATGATAAATTTAAAATATAGCAAGAAAATGGAAATATTTACGACGTATAGTGAAAACAGATTACTGAAAAAAATTATTCTTTAAATCTCCATTTTCCTGCTTTGGTCTAAATTGACTGTTCATCTACACTAAACCTGAAATCCAACTGCATATGGCAGGCAAAGAGATTAACAATGTAATCCCAATTTGAAAAAAGGTTATGAAATTTTCCCTGGACTAAAAGTGCACAAGACACATTTACATTTTCTTTATTGCATATATTTTCATGGTATGATATGTTTTCTGATGTACTGTATTTCTAATGATAACAAGTGACATCCTGAGAACCATAAATAGTTAAAAACAATTAGAGACAAGACGACAAATCATTAGATACTAACCTTCTGTGTCAGTTGCGCTGCTGATAACATTTGTAAGTTTGGTTTTCAAACTTGTGTATGTGATGCTGTTCTTCCTCTCGCTTTCATATCGACCAGTGCCCAACGATATTACGCACTGCAGTGGGACATTTGGCCAAAGGCATTTGCACTCATGGACTGCCAAAGCAGTGGGATTATTCAGAAGCAGGCCTCCATCCTGCAAATTAATATTATATTGAGCTGCTTGCATTTTCATTATAATTTAACAGTGCAAAACTGAAACATGACAAATTAATGAAACAGAACAAATGGGAACTTGGTGAGTGTTGTGATTGGTCTGTGGTTTGGTCTCCATGAGGGTCATTGTGGCTTGGCTTCTGGGACCTGAATAGGCCAGGTGAGACAGGATTGATTTGTAACTCTGTGAGGACCATGTGGCTGGAACCTTGCATCTGTGATCAGCCCCTGCCCCCTGCGTTTGAAGTCTTTGTGTGGTTAATCCCTCCCTCTTTTTGAGGGGGTGGATTCAAGCAGTGAGGCAGAAGTCAGTTGCTAAACAGGCATACAGGAAGGGCAAATGGCAGTTTTGAAGGGAATGCAAGAGGGGCTCTAGGTACAGTTCTAAGTTCAATAATGCAATGGCAAGGAGGAGATAGTGACCTGCAAGGGCTATGCCGTACTTGCTTTCCTGCCTGAAGCCAAAAGGGACTTCCTCCATGTGAAGAAATTGGAGATACTGTGTAATAGTTCACAAATATTGTACATCGATCTATTATCGGGATGTTTACTGTATGAATATAGTGGTTTAGCTTAATAGAGGTCTGTAATGAAAACAAGCAGGAAATGAGAGAATGGCTCAAGTTAAACCACTTCTCAGCAAACAGTTGAGGATTGTTAAGAGACAATGCCAGGAAACAACTGGGGAGCATAAAAGATCAAAAGGACCAGCAGTTTAAAAAAAGGGGACTAGAGAGAGAGAGAGAGAGAGGGAGAGGGAGGGAGGGGAGTTGTTTGGGGAAACCGGGATGAGAAATAGGCACCTGCTGTGGTGTCTGAAGAAACTGGGCCTGCTAGGTTACCTTAAGGGGATGGAAAGCCTTTAAGGTAAGACAGACATCTGTAGATGGTTTCAAAATCCCTTTCTCTAAATGCTTTTTCCCTACTGTTAAAATAAACAATACTTGGGTTTTAATAAGGTCATTTGATCATGACAGATGCTATATACTATTGGTCACAGACTCTGTAATGGGAGAACTGCAGGTGCTAAATGCAGTCAGACCTGCTGGGTAAGCATGATTTATACACAGGGTACCATAGTCCAGGACACAGTCTAAGAGTGGGAGAATAGTGGAATTTCATCCCAGGATAGGTAAAGGCCTGAGCCCTGACACATAAAGGGTTATATTCAGAGAAACCAGGAAGGGAACAGAGGTGCAGTTAGCTTTTAACTGTGACACTCTGTATGAAGTGCAAGTTGGTGGCTGTGCTGGAAGACAAGATTTGTGGTTGGGAAGAACAAATACTGACTCTGCAGAGCATCATCAAAGCTGAAGAGCGCTTGGACAGCCAGATTCAGGAAGCATCACCATTCCAGATTCAAGGAAAGAAAACGAAGTGGTAACAAAGGAATTGGAGAGAGCAGAAACCAGGGAGAGGGAGAGGCACTCTATGTCAAAAATGGCATTACCTGTTTGAGTCACTGACAACTCTGAAACAAAATTTTCCTGAATGCTTATGGATCATTGTCCTAATAGATAACACACAAGATGAGTTGTTACCAATTGGGGCCTGCTACAGACCACCAAAATCACACTAGAGAAGAAGGATGATGGGTTCCTTAAGCACATACCTTTAACATGTAGGGGGAAAAAACTGGATCATCATGGAGATCTCATGCTGCCTATACTAAAACATCCTTGGGATTTCTAAAAATTATAGATGACAAGTTCCTAACTCAAGAAGTGTTGCATCCACCACAGGGGAATTCTATTAAAGCCACTGTTAAAATTATATAATACACAGGTTAAGGAAAGAGTCTCTGTACATCTGGTGCTTAGATTATCCAAAAGTACAAAGGTTCATTTAGAAGTCATACAATACATATAGTACATAATCAGCAATAACCCGAATTTAGATTAATAAATCTAAAAGATACAGTTTAGATATTAGTATCCAAATATTTAGGTATATCACTCATGAAAAATTATACAGAGATTTGGTTGTGGAAAGCAAATATAGCAATGAGCAAAGATTGTCCCTCAGTAATTGAGAAATTAAGATTGTATTTTCTAAGGGACAACCTATCTCATTCCCTTTTTTGCCAATTTACATAAGAGTGGCCATACTGGGTCAGACCAAAGGTCCATCTAGCCCAGTATTCTGTCTTCCGACAGTGGCCAATGCCAGGTACTCCAGAGGGAATGAACAGAACAGGTAATCATCAAGTGATCCATTCCGTGTCGCCCATTCCCAGCTTCTGGCAAACAGAGGCTAGGGAAACCATCCCTGCCCATCCTGGCTAATAGCCATTGATGGACCTATCCTCCATGAATTTATCTAGTTCTTTTTTGAACACTGTTATAGTCTTGGCCTTCACAACATCCTCTGGCAAAGAGTTCCACAGGTTGACTGTGTTGTCTGAAGAAATACTTCCTTTTGTTTGTTTTAAACCTGCTGCCTATTAATTTCATTTGGTGACCCCCTAGTTCTTGTGCTTTGAGAAGGAGTAAATAACACTTCCTTATTTACTTTCTCCACACCAGTCATGATTTTATAGCTCTCAATCATATCACCCCCAGTCATCTCTTTTCCAAGCTGAAAAGTCCCAGTCTTATTAATCTCTCCTCATATGGAAGCTGTTTGATACCCCTAATAATTTTTGTTGCCCTTTTCGAATTCCAATATATCTTTTTGAGATGGGGCGACCACATCTACACCCAGTATTCAAGATGTGGGTGTACCATGTGAGTTTTTTAAATTGGTACTCTCGTCCTATGATTTTATCCCTGTGTAATATTGTTTGATCTTTCAGCTTTGACAAGTTGTAATGTTGTGTAACTGCACAATTGTATTGGCTATACTGTGAAATGTATGATATTTGGTAACATACAAATTAAGTTGTTTAAGTACTGTGGCCACTGCAGGCATGAACTAAAAGGCTCCTATTTTGCATTAACATAACCCTGTTCAAAGATTACATTATTATTTTAAGCATGTATTTAAATCCCTTTGATTCTAATGGCATTTAAGCATGTGCTTAAGTGCCTGTCCTGAGTTGGGATGCTTTCCTATTTCAGGACCCACACCACTTTCTAATAAGTGGACATCAAATAATGTTAAATAGCAACAGAGTTACTTATTACAGTTACAGTAAAATCAGAACAATTCACTGTGATCATTATTACTATGAACACCAAAGGATGTAATAAAGATTTACCACATATTATGCATTGCTGCTCTGGCTTCCAATATTATTCTGTTCAAGTCTCTAACCCTTAACCATTGCATTTTAAATAGGGATCATGATATGTCTTCCAAGTTTTTGTTTGTTAAAGAAAAGACGAATGTTAAAAGCTGTGCAGCTTTGGAAGAAGTGTGTGAGAGAAAGGGAGGAAGTTTGAAGGAGAACAAAGGGATAAGGGGAGCTGTATGGAGAACTGCAGAAGCAAAAGGGGCATTTTCCTTTTTATTTAAATAATAGAAAAATGAAATTATGCAAAATCAAAGTTGGAAAAATGAATTACAAGACTATAAATACATATAATGGCACTAGAACTACAAGGTGTATTAATAGACTGTAGTTACAAGGCTATAAATATGTATTATGGCACTATAACTACTAAATGCATTTATAGACTGTAGAGATCTAAAAATTTTTATAAATA
Source organism: Terrapene triunguis (assembly GCF_002925995.2). Taxonomy (NCBI): domain Eukaryota; kingdom Metazoa; phylum Chordata; order Testudines; family Emydidae; genus Terrapene; species Terrapene triunguis. The sequence continues at coordinate 47,114,708 of NW_020664419.1, read as the reverse complement.
GAGAAAAATATGATGGCTGATGTCTTATGACAATTATATTTTATGCATTCAGAGAAGAGGATTAACTCACTTGGGTCCTACCAAAGTCTTGTCTGTAAAAATACTATAATAAAATATATGTACTGCAGAAAATGTCTGAAGCCATTCTAGTCCTCAAAAAGCAGACAAGAAATAGACATCTTTCACTTTCAGGTGCCCCAAAGGGTTGTTCTTCAAGTGCTAATATGATTACACATATAACCAATGCAAATTTTGCTGCAACCACAGTGGTGCTTTTCTTAACAGGATCGTGTGTGTTAATATGTATATTTCAGTGACATCATTAAATTTTATGTCAAAAACATTTAAGAAACAATACAAAAATGCAAGCCCTTTTCCAGATAGTGGTCAAATAAAAGCCTTGCTACAATTTCATACAATCAAATCAGATTTTTTGCAGAAAATAGTCTGATTGCCTGAAATTGGCTTATTCTACAAAGCTACTTCACATGCAATTTCAAATGTTTCAATATTTTTTAAAAAAGGAACTAAATATTTTCTGGAATCAAAATGTGTTCTACTAACTGTAAAATGACCTTTAAAAGTTTACCAAGACTAGTGAGTCACTAAACACTTATGCACTTGGAAAACTACTTCACTGGAGCTGATGTCACATTATCCTTTACTAAGCAATTAGCCCTTACAATAACTGTGACACATACTCAAACATATTTTTCATCTTTCAAACCAACCAAAAGAATTTGATATAAAATCCAAATGCTGAAAAGGACTTCATACATGGGGAAAAACCATCACAAAAATAAAAATACTGTGAAAGTCTGAAGTAGTCCAGTCAAAATGGAAAACATAATCAAGTTCAACAAGCAGCAGTTGAATTCCTTGGAAATGTACAGTTTAAAATTTCACCTTTAGGTTTCTTTTGGGTAGAAGTATGGTTTTTAATATTTCTGCATTTAATGATATATTTAAAAGTTCCATATAATAACATTTTCACTGGCTATGTAAAACTGAGTTACCTCTGGAGAAAACAGACCAATTTGCCACTAATTTTGATACTTTTTTTTAACCAGTTATTTTCTTATTGCAAGTACATATCAGTTATTGTACATTTATTTCGCCCTTAAAGCTTAGAGATATGTTATAACTGTGATAGACACTCATCTTGGAATAACACCTTTTACTGTGGTGTGAATGTTGGATTTATATCACTGCTAAGACTCACACCAATGGTTTAAAACTCCAATAACTCTCCTGTTGGAGGGCAGATTATTTTAATGAAAGTGGACCTCCTAGTTCTGAAAGCTGAATTTTGATACGAGGCAAGTAGTCTTTTTTTCCTGTGATTGTAGCTCTATTTGTGTTTGGCCCAACTAACCATTACTCAAAGTACGTTAATAGCTCAGTCGAATTGTGACCTGTTTAAGGGCCTGATTCTGCTTCCACTAAAATGAATTGGCCTATAGTGGGGGCAGGACCAGATACCACAGGTTTGTCTACACTACAGACCTTACAGCGGCACAGCTGTACCACTGCAGCGGCTCTGCTGTAAGGTCTCCTGTGTAGCCACTCTATGCTATGTCAGCAGGACAGCGTCTCCACATCGGCGCTTTTGTCGGTCGTGTGTGTGTGTTTTTCACATCCCTGACCAACAAAAGTTTTACCGACAAAAGTGCTAGTGTAGACAAAGCCTCAGTCACTTGATGAATAGAGTGAAAACAGATACCAGAGGAGGGTAGCTTACAACCTCTTCTTACTGCAGAGATGCAGTCCAATAATGCGTGAGTGTCAACATTACACCGCTACGATCCTACAATCTTTCTCCAATGTGCTGCTGTGATGAGTTATGGGACCTTTTTCCCAACTCAGGAATGTGCTCAAGTGCTTTCCTAAAGCCCCTCACATTTGGAATTCACTTCTCCCTTGTTCAAAACAGCCCAAATCTGCTTTCCTTCTGAGCATGGTAAAAGCCCATTGTTCTGAGTAGGCATTGGGAAAGACTAAGGAAATGGAGCTTTTTTTTGGAATCTGAGGAGAAATTTTATTTGTGCATATTAGCGCTTGTCTGTATGAGGTTTAGCTGGTGTTTTGTTTGAGTTGATTTTAGTGGATAAGGACTGCACTTAACTGATGAGAGAGCTGTCTAGGGCCTGGGATTGGATTTAAACTACAATAATAAAACCTAACAAAATCATGTCCAATAATATTTAAATAATGTAAATAGAGATTATAGTTACAGTACAATGTAAAATAAAAACATATCAGCTCTTAACACTGGCCCATCAAATCACAAAAATAACCAAAGATGCATTCATACTCTAGCGTAGTTTGGAATAATAAATAATTTAGAGTGGATTCACGTTCAACAGAAACTTTTTTTTTTTTTTTTTTAAACTACAGCTGCAATGGATAAATAAGTGCTGTGAAAACAGGATTATTGGCTTGATGAGGTTTTTTTTTTATTAAGCTTTCATTTGGATCTACAAAAGCTCTTTGAACTGTTTTTGGACTGGTTTGCACATTTTGCTCAAAACACAGCTGAAGCGAACAGTCTCGTTTTGGTACACCCTATCCTCATTTATTGTTAATCTGTGTTCTATACAAAAAAATCCCAACCCAAAACCAAAGTATAGTGTTGTCCTATGAATAATTAGCTTCTTCACAGACTTTAAACTAAAAATTCAATATTTGTATTTTCCCTGCTTATTTTCTTAATCTTAGAATAGAGTATGTTAACTGAATCACATCTACTCATTCTAGTGAATTTCATTACAGTTCTGATTTTCACACACACACAACCCTCCCCCATGTGCTGTAGAGAAGAATATGTGACTTGTCACCAAAAACTGAATGGAATTATAATCACCTGTAAAGTAGGCAAATCCATTAAAGCAATAATACTAAAGTGAACTTCATGTTGGGATATTACGAAGTCTGGGTGTGTGGCCATGACCAAGGCCAAAGGAGTGTGCAGGGTACACAACCACTGGAATGTTCCCAGCACAACATGCACCTGAAGTATCTTACAGGGATAACAGACCTATACAAAGAGTTTTAAAAGTGTGTGTGTGTATATGTATACACACACACACCCCTTCCCTCCCCACCCACTTTTCCCCCCTAAAAACTTGTATTACAAAGATCCTGGCATTGAGAACACACAGAGTAAAGATTAAATTGGTATTCTATAAAAAAGGGGAAGCCAATTTCAGCTGCATACAAAGTTAGAAATTGTGCACAGCTTCCAATTCAGATTTTTGAAGTTGAAGGCATGAGTGGGATATGGACTGAGGTTCAAGAGAAGTGCTGCCCAAATATGGGTGCCAGCAGCTCTAAAGGAAGAAAAAGGAAGTTTTACAAAAAAAGATTCTCTCCAAAATTTAGCTCGGTCGATGGTTCTCTTCCCAAAAGAATAGTTAAAATTAGAGCACACACAAAGATCCCAAATTACCTCATATATATTTGAGATATTAAAGATGAAATCTTGACACTATTGAAGTCAATGGGCGTTTACTTCAATGGGGCCGGGATTTCAACATAAATTTTAAAATCCCTCCTATAGTGAAGAAAGGTAGGGCATGAAACAGGCGCTGATATCAAAAGTAGGATGTAATGCCACCTTATCTGAAAATGCACACTTTTTAAATACCAGTGATTATATAACAGGGTAAGATTTAAAACAGCCTAAATTATTGTCTATTAAAAATAATGGGAGTTACAATACTTGAAGAGGAAATAACGGACAGGGAAGTTCTATAAACAATCTTTTCATTTATTTGTGTCTAATCAAAGTAATTGGCAAAGTAATCATGACTATCAACAAGGTTGCACATCCTATGCGGCACGAGACTTATTCCTACTAGCTGTTTATTCTAATATAAATTCAATTATTTTATGTTGCCCCGATTTTAAATTGTGAATTTTTGTACCAACAATTAATAAATGAGTTATAGAAGTTTGGGGGGGAGGGGAGGAGGAACTGGAAGTTAATCGCTGAATACAGACAGTTGAGGGTGAGTCACGGGAAGTTTTGGAGATCTTGGAGCAAGTATGGATGTTGGTAGTGGGGAGAGCAATGTATTTCCTCTTTCCCTCCCCCTTTTAGGCCAGGGCAGAGGAAACAAATTGGGGGTGTGTGTACGAAGGTTTGGTTTCTTTCTCCCCTCCTTGAACTAGTTACATGACTGCATCCTGTTCCCAATCTGCTACTAATTTAAATAAAGACAAAAACATAATAGAATGCTGTTTCTGTTAAAATGAACACTGGTGAAAGAGTAAATGTTGACAGTTAATGTCATCATTTGGCTTCAGAGTTAACATCCTATTGACATTAGTGAGGTACGTTCGGACTTACCATAGCTATTGTTTCAGGCCTTCTGCAGACTCAGGAAGACATTACCATATCAATTTACATTTGGTTCACATTGTGAGACTTTTCTTTGTAACCGTTAGGGTTATATACTTAAAAAAAAAAAGAAATCCTAGATTGTGGAGCATTGTTATGCAGCACTTAAATAATGATCTGCAATGATCTTCAGCCATGTATATACATTATATACAGGGTACTAGCTATAGACAATGCAGTTACAATGAAGGATTTCCAAATGTCATTATATAATAAACACTTAAATCAAGTATTTATAATCTGAAAGTTCATTTAATTTGTTTCCTCACTTCATATTGGTGAAGATTGGAAACTAAAATGTTTTCATTGAAACAAAACATCTTTAAATAGTCAATACATAAGTCCTGAATGACTGACCTAAATATTGCATAAAGTGGATCACTTCATGGGATCATGATGAGCTTTTCATGTTTGTCTGAGACTCTACACGACACTGCAAAAATAATTCCTTATTCAATTGTATTCATAAAACACATTGAGATTATCACAATCTTCTTTACAACATACTAATCCTTGGTTGGAGTTTGAGAGTATCTATTTTTATTAAGCAACAGAGGGTCCTGTGGCACCTTTAAGACTAACAGAAGTATTGGAGCATAAACTTTCGTGGGTGAATGCCCACTTCAGACGGGTAATGCTTTCGTGGGTGAATGCCCACTTCATACCACCAGACGCAAGTAATGGAAATTTCCAGAGGCAGGTATAAATCAGTATGGAGAGAACGAGGTTAGTTCAATCAGGGAGGGCGAGGTGCTCTGCTAGCAGCTGAGGTGTGAACACCAAGGGAGGAGAAACTGCTTCTGTAGTTGGATAGCCATTCACAGTCTTTGTTTAATTCTGCTTTTAGCAATATGGAATGGAAATCTATCAACCTCATGAAGAAACTTGCAAAAATACAGACAGATATCATCTTCCTTTCCAAATGCAAATGGATGGACATCATACCAAATGGACTGAAGGTGAAAAATCCATTGCTATCTACATACTGCACAGACCACAGTGAGCGATTATGCCATACACTATCAAAGAAACTGAGGAACCACCTGATCAGCATCCCGTACAGCAAACAGAAAAACATCAAGAAAGAGCTCTCCAACCTGGAGACTTTCATAAATAACCAACCCTCCACACAAATGGACTTTACTAAAATAACACAGGAGATCTACATTACACACTTCACCTCTCTACAAAGGAAGAAGGACCATAAACTGTCTAAAATCCTACTTGCCACATGGGGCCAAAACAGGGGTACCCCTAATTCACCCAGCAATATTGTCAATTTATCCAGCTACACACTCAACCCAGCAGAAGTGTCTGTCCTATCTCGGGGACTCTCTTTTTGCCCCAGCACCCCCACGAACATGATACAGTTCTGCGGTGATCTGGAAGCCTACTTTCGCTGCCTCCGACTCAAAGAATACTTTCAAGAGAACACTGAACACCGCACTGATACACAGATACCCTCCCACCAACAACACAGTAAGAAGAACTCCACATGGACTCCTCCTGACGGTCGAAATGACAGTCTGGACCTATACATAGAATGCTTCCGCCGACGTGCACAGGCAGAAATTGTGGAAAAACAACATCGCTTGCCTCATAACCTAAGTCGTGCAGAATGCAATGCTATCCACAGCCTCAGAAACCACCCTGACATTATCATCAAAGAGGCTGATAAAGATGGTGCTGTTGTCATCATGAACAGGTCTGACTACCAGAAGGAGGCTGCCAGACAACTCTCCAATACCAAATTCTACAGGCCACTTTCCTCAGATCCCACTGAGGAATACACTAAGAAACTGCACCATGTACTCAGGACACTCCCTACACTAACACAGGAACAAATCAACATACCCTTAGAGCCCCGACCGTGGTTATTCTATCTACTACCCAAGATCCACAAACCTGGAAATCCTGGACGCTCCATCATCTCGGGCATTGGCACTCTCACTGAAGGACTGTCTGGATATGTGGACTCCCTACTCCACCCTACGCCACCAGCACTCCCAGCTATCTCCGTGACACCACTGATTTCCTGAGAAAACTACAATGCATTGGTGACCTCCCAGAAAACACCATCCTAGCCACCATGGATGTAGAGGCTCTCTACACAAACTTCCCACACACAGATGGAATACAAGCTATCAGGAACAGTATCCCTGATGATGACACAGCACAACTTGTTGCTGAGCTCTGTGACTTTATCCTCACGCACAATTGTTTCAAATTTGGTGACAATATATACCTCCAGACCAGTGGCACCGCCATGGGCATCCGCATGGCCCCACAATATGCCAACATTTTTATGGCTGACCTGGAACAATGCTTCCTCAGCTCTCGTCCACTCACACCCTTCTCTACCTACGCTACATTGATGACATCTTCATCATCTGGACCCATGGGAAGGAGACCCTGGAAGAATTCCACCATGATTTCAACAGCTTCCACCCCACCATCAACCTCAGCCTGCACCAATCTACACGGGAGGTCCACTTCCTAGACACCACAGTACAAATAAGCGGTGGCCACATTAACACCACCCTACACCGAAAACCCACCGACTGCTACGCCTACCTTCATGCCTCCAGCTTCCACCCCGGACACATCACACGATCCATCGTCTACAGCCAAGCACTGAGGTACAACCGCATCTGCTCCAACCCCTCAGACAGAGACCAACACCTACAAGATCTTCACCAAGCATTCTCAAAACTACGATACCCACACAAGGAAATAGGGAAACAAATCAACAGAGCCAGACGTGTACCCAGAAGCCTCCAGCTACAAGACAGGCCCAAAAAAGAAACCACTGGCCATCACTTACAGTCCTCAGCTTAAACCTCTCCAACGCATCATCTGTGATCTACAACCCATCCTGGACAATGATCCCTCACTTTCACAGACCTTGGGAGGCAGGCCAGTCCTCGCCCACAGACAACCCGCCAACCTTAAGCATATTCTCACCAGCAACCACGCACTGCACCATAACAACTCTAACTCAGGAACCAATCCATGCAACAAACCTCGATGCCAACTCTGCCCACATATCTACACCAGCAACACCATCACAGGACCTAACCTCACCGGCTCATTCACCTGCACGTCCACCAATGTTATATATACCATCATGTGCCAGCAATGCCCCTCTGCTATGTACATTGGCCAAACTGGACAGTCACTACGCAAGAGGATAAATGGACACAAGTCAGATATCAGGAATGGCAATATACAAAAACCTGCAGGAGAACACTTCAACCTCCCTGGCCACACAACAGCAGATGTAAAGGTAGCCATCTTACAGCAAAAAAACTTCAGGACCAGACTCCAAAGAGAAACTGCTGAGCTCCAGTTCATTTGCAAATTTGACACCATCAGATCAGGATTAAACAAAGACTGTGAATGGCTATCCAACTACAGAAGCAGTTTCTCCTCCCTTGGTGTTCACACCTCAACTGCTAGCAGAGCACCTCACCCTCCCTGATTGAACTAACCTCGTTATCTCCATACTGATTTATACCTGCCTCTGGAAATTTCCATTACTTGCGTCTGATGAAGTGGGCATTCACCCACGAAAGCTTATGCTCCAATACTTCTGTTAGTCTTAAAGGTGCCACAGGACCCTCTGTTGCTTTTCACAGATTCAGACTAACACAGCTACCCCTCTATTTTTATTGTCAATTTGATTTGGGTTTGTGCTAATATTCATTTCGTTTCTTTCTTCATTTGCTGAGCATGTTCCGTATTGGTTACTATTTTAAGTGCTTTTTCCCATGGTTGTAAGCATTCTTAGCTTCTAAAAGTCAGGCATTAGTATAATAGACACAAACCAAAATGTAGGCTAATCATTCAGTTTGGCTCATGTCCTTTCAGTGCTATGGAATATCAGATAGACTAAAATTAAAGAAAATGCAGAGGTACTAAAACAATGTCAGGTAAAAATGCCAAAGTTCTACATTGACGAGAAGTTGATGAGTAAATAGGATAAACTTGACCAATCCCTGGGTGCAAGGATTATGTTTGTGGGCCAAAATCTGAAGGTTTGCTCTTGACTTCTTGCCTTTATTTTAAAAAGAAATTATGTCAAGTTTGTCAGTTTGATTTAAAGACCCAGTTTCCACTGTCTCTGCCTTTTTGAACCCTTTATCAATCACCTTTCTGAAGCATTTCATCTATTTTAATATTGGAGGTGTAGTTATCACCATTCCCAGCATTCTTCTGCAGCAAAGAACACCAATGACAAGCCAAGGGTAGTATACTGGTATGTGAAAAGACTTACCCAAGCTATTGATGTTTGACTCTTGCTTGAAGAGATGGAGCAATACAAGTTCATGATTGTGTGAAATCAAGTAACGGAATGAGGCTATGAAACACCTTGGTAAGTACAATACAATTATACAGTGGAGTGGCCATCACTGAAAAGAATGTGGGAACTATAGTGTACAAGAGCCTAGCAGCTGTGGTGACAAGTTGCATTTTCTAACCTATAGACTAGCTTGTTTTTCATCTACATGTATAATCAGCTGCACTTAAACCATGATGAACTTTTGAATACTCCCAGGTATAACAATTAGTGAATGAAAGGCATCAACAAGAAGTATGGAATGTATCAGAAGAAGCATGTACAGTAGACTTTAACATGCACTCTGACATCTCTACCTTTAAGATCAAATATTCATTCCTCTCTCTGTTTTCAAAATAGTGATTTACACTTATAACACACACATTTCATGGACCCACTGTGCATACATGCATTCTATTGTCTCAAAGCCTCCCTCAACTTTCAGCTTATCCTAAGGAAAGATCAAGAAACAACTCAGACAAACCTGTTCTTGCTTTACCAGACTGAAAATGTTTTCATCAAGATTAAATTATATCCCAAACAAAATTACCAATTTAAGGTCCAATTCTCCAAGCTCACAAGCACCTCGTGTGTGGGCCTGAGCCTTCTCAACTCCTGTAAAATTCAGGAGGTGAGGAGAGGATCAGCTCCTTTCAGAATGTACAGAACACATTCCAGTATAAAGACTCATGTTTTTATTTATACGGAATACTGTGTACATCATGGAAGCATATATAATCAGTTAGTTTAGATTTAAAGTGAACATTTGTTTAAAAAATTTTATTTTCAGAAGCTGAACTTTAGTGTCAGCCTAAATCATGTCATAATATAAATGAAATGGTCATTACCCATAGGGATTGGTACATTGGAATCCATGATGAAAAGGGTGACTACAATTTACTGCCACTCTTCAAATGACTATTTGGTTAACAAGCATCCATATAAAGTATGTGCAAATGTCCAGGGTTCTATCAGACTACTGGGCAACTGGCCAGAGCGGACAAGTGGCTCATTCCCTTTATTCTCTCTGGTTCTTATGTTGTCTTTCCTTGCCCTACATTTTGACATCTCTTCCCTTTGTTTACACTCACAACAGCTGCAAGTCCCCCTCTTCTCTTAACCAAACATACGAGTCATCCCTGCCCTTTGGTGCTTCTCCATTCTTAGGATACTCTATCCTGTCATGCTGCTGCAGTCAGTGAGACAGCAAATAAGTCACACTTATTAACATGATTTTTGCAACACCTCTCCAGATGTAAGTCAGCTTTGCTGCCAGAACACTGAACATAATGAAGTGGTACAGCAGGGAAACAATATGTAAATGAGCGTTGAAAAAGATTTTCCAATAGGTGTTCAGTTAACATCCCTTGCTCAACAGCAAATCAACTAGTTTCATACTGGACAATATACAATTTTTCATACAGTGACAAATTTTACCAGAGCCTTTTATAAAAGTAATTCAGTATTATCTTTTAATTTTTAATAATATATTCATAGATCTAGTGTTATTTAGTGTGACATGAAAATTCAACAACAAACATTACAATGTATGATTTTTTCCTTGAAGTTTTGAATGTGTGCTCTTGGTTAGAATAGTAATTTCAAGTCTGGGGGAAAGATAAGAATTTTACTTCTAAAGCACTAGAACTCACAGTTACAGCTTGATACTGCCAAAGGAACTGATATGTGCCAGTTATAACGAAAAAGCAAATACGATGCAATAAATAGGGTGTGGGAAATCAAATGGATGAGATTCTAAATGCAGCCATTTGTAGTTTTGCCCTATTTATTCTTTTGGAAGGACATGGTCAAGTTTTTAAAAGCTCCTCCAAATTTACAGTATACACATAAATGTACAAGCTTTTACATAAAGTGAGATAGAAAATATACACAATTCAACATATTCAGATCCTGAAAGATACTGAGTCCCATTGAAGTCCAAAACACAAGGGGTAATTTTAGGCATTTCTGGTTGATTTGTACATGTCAAATTTAAATATTTGAAGTTGATGGGGTTTGCATGCACCCTGTCTTTCTCAGGACCAGGCCTTTAGAGCAGTGGTTCTCAAATCTCTTAAACCCATTCTGCCCCTCCCAAAAAATTCACACCTTCTCTCCATGTTACAAAACAGATTCACTAATAGTTGTGGGACATTCCTCTCTTCAGTTTTACTGGTGCAGATTTGAGGGGGCTCAGACTCTTGCAGAGCTTAAAAAAAAAAAAAAAAAAAAAAACCAACAGATTTTCTTGTAACTGCATAGTAGCCTAAGAAATGATTTCTTGTGACCAGCCTGCAAGATACTAGTTTGCAGCAGTAAGAATAGGTATTTTTTGTGGGCATATCCTTTGGATTAAGTTAAAAACCAAACAAAACCAAATTGACGAAAACCAATATCCTCCCCCCCCCCCCCCCCCCCCCCCCAAAAACCCTAACCAGCCAACTACTATCGGTTTCAAAGGTAAAGAATTAAAATTATGATATGGAAGTCAACTGTGGCAAGGATGGATAAGTATTATAAAGGAGGTAGACAGACTTCTAAAGTCATAGGGAAATCTCACACATGCTAGAAACCAGAAGCAGTGGAACAGGAATGAGGTGGGAAGAAGGCTAGCGTCCCCACAATGGAAATACTGGAGGGTGGCAGCTGATGGATGTCCCCCTGCCCCCCCAGTGTTTTCCACCACCACAATATCTCACAGAGGAGAGACTGGAGCAGCCACCACAGTGCATGAGGATTGGGCTGGTCACTAGGAACAGCTCTCCGCTCTCTGCCTTCTAGCCACCACTAGTCCCAGCAGAGGCACCTAGCCCAGGGGAGGGGCAGAAGCACATATGCCAGCTGTTGGGGTGGAGGACAGGCCACCCAGGCAGTGGGGCATCACAGCACAGGATGCCAGCCACCACAGGGCACCAGCTGCCAAGGAACTGCCATAGGAATGGCAATAGGAATTGCTGGGATGCCCCTTTCCAGGGTGGAGATGGCTGCTCTCTCTGCTAACCCCCCCCATAGACCCCCTTGCTCCCCCTCCTATCCTTCCACCCCGCCCCCCATTCACAGCAATCTTATGCCCCCCCACTAGAAACTCAGGAGCACAGAGCAAGTACTGTTGACCTCATGGGAGGTCTTCTCTTCCCTTGAAGGTCACAAAGTGCACTTGAATAATCCTGGTCTTAGAGTATATAAATAATCAGTAAGGATCAAATCAAAATACATTACAATATTATATATTGTACTAAACAATAGAAACTTAATTACAGTTTAATTGTGTCATACTTCACTGTTGGCAGCCAGCTGTTTGTATGTATGTTCATAGCCAGTCATTATATTTCTTAAATTTGTCAAACTCAGTTTGTGCCTTGAAATTTTCTATGGCATCCTGTATACTGCACAGATTCACTATAATACTATTAAGCTCTGTGAAAAAAATAATTTACTATTATATATGTCTTGGTACAGCCAAGTCTGATATTTGGGAGCTGAGTCTGTTGGCTCCATAGTAACCATTTCATTTCACTGCTTGTGCAGACATGCTTTGCATTTCTAGTTTACTTTTACAGACTTGCTCTGTTGTTTACCTTCATTATATTTGTGAAAAAGCGGAGACAGAACTAATACAAGACTATTGCAGGCAAAGGCAAGATTTTGAAAGGACTTCTTGAAAGTATTTTTCAAGTCTAAACCTAAAATCAACATAATTAACAGAGATTAAAGTTAAGCCTTGTTCTTGGGTTGAGGCATATGAAAAGCTTCTACATTGTTAAAATGGGCTACTTTCTAAAAAAATTAAATAGATTAAAAACTCTATCCTAGTTTCCAATAAGTGAGTGTGCACTGCCAAGTATATTGTAAATTCAGTTAATGTGCTTGCATAAGTGGCAGTGGACATCCTCAGACCAGAAGACAGGACCAAGCCTAGAGACCAAATTTATGCAGCACCTTTTACTATGTGCAATATTTCTGGTTTGGGCAGAGACACAGAGAAAGTGAGAGACTGACTCTACAGCCCAGTGGTTACGGCATTCACCTCGCAGGTGGGAGAGGCAGATTCATGTCCCTGCTCCAAGAAATATTATTTTTACAAATTGGAACAGCTCCAACAGAAGAGATTGAGAGACCCAACCCCTGAACTCCCAATAGCCTGGTGGTTAGGACACACTCTCCTCCCTTGGCTATCTTTTGTGCAGATTAGGCATAATCTGAGAATGCTTCATGGATTGGGTCCCGCAGGTGACACAGATAGAGAAAATGTCCAGTTTGAGAATGCTGCTAGGGCTGAGGTGTGAACTAGTGTGCTGAATATCTCAGTGGTATTGGGATTTAGGCATTTTTGACATGTCCACCAGGGGAAATTTAGCTGCCTACAGGGTTAGGCAGCAGCTGGGTGTGGTTTTGTGAATGTCAGTGGTGCCTAGATGTTGGATTTAGTTACCTAGAAAGCCAGTTAGGTGCTTAAATCTCTTTGTCAATCTAGCCCAGTGTTTCCCAAACTTGGGAAGCTGCTTGTGTAGGGAAAGCTCCTGGTGGGCCGGGCTGGTTTGTTTACCTGCTGCGTCCACAGGTCCAGCCGATCGCGGCTCCCACTGGCCGCGGTTCGCCGCTCCAGGCCAATGGGGGCTGCTGGAAGTGGCGTGGGCCGAGGGACGTACTGGCCGCCGCTTCCAGCAGCTCCCATTGGCCTGGAGCAGCGAACCACGGCAGGTAAACAAACTGGCCCGGCCCACCAGGGGCTTTCCCTAAACAAGCAGCGTCCCAAGTTTGGGAAACATTGATCTAGCCCTTATATTTGTTCAGGAAATTATTACTGGTCTGCTAAATCCTAGTTTTTTCAAAGATATGCTCGAATTCAAGATTTTTCTTTTACATATAAAAGGAGTCTAACAAACCAAATCCAATAGTACCATAAACTAATCCCTGAATTATCCCTAATAGGGACATACTTCTGATATAAGTGCATTAAACAATCCAATTGTCATCAGGTTGATTATTCTTACCTATACCTTCTGAATGTGTGTGTGAAGAACTTCTAATTTGTGGTGTATAATTTTAGGTGAACTATGCTCTAGAAGAATAAAAATCAGTTTTAAAAATGTTTTTTTAAATAAAAAAATAGCAAAGTTTAACCACTTTGGAAGTGCTACTGAATATGAGTTCCCCAGCGGGCACATGAAATCCTTAGGGACTGTCAGTCCCCTCCATAAGCTATTTTCAAAAGTAGGGAAAATGGAAGTTACACACACTAAATAATGGAGGGCTAGAATTGCCTCACTTTTGCTTTGATGGTGGTGGGCGGCCAGGGGTGGTGATATTTTTATCTTAAAACCAGAAACTTGACATACAAATTTTCATGAGGCTCTGGAACTAACTACTTATAGTTTCATTTTAATGTTAGGATTGTTCCATTTTAAAAGTTACATTTGGAGAGGGGAAGGGGGAAAAGTAGTTTTTAATCTTAATAAAATGTATGTTTTATAGCAAATTGATCTAGTGGCCTAAAGGTAACCCTTATTATATGAATAAAGTATTTCATTCACAGTTTATTTGAAAAGAATACACACTTTTGCTAAACTATAGAGATGCCTTCAGGTCACCAGATTCATTTATAATGTATGCTGTGTGTTGCTGTATTCTAAAATGGGGAATTAATTGATGATGGATAACACATACTTTCCTTCCACGGACCAAATGCATCCATCATTTTAAGAATAAATCTATTCTTTTACCATCCAGAAAGACAAAGACCCTCCTTCAAATTGCTCTCAAATGCAGCCGTGTAAATTGATAAGTAAAAGACCCATCATAATATTAACCAAACTATGATTTTCATTCAGTTTATTATTTTTAAAAGTTTAATACCAGAAAAAAAATGCTAAATAGAGCTTTGAGAAGTGATTGCTGTAATCTGGCTGCTTAATGGAACACATTAGTGCCACTAGAACTGGCTAAAGGAACTATTTAAAAAAAAATTCTTTGCATATGGTAAGTAAAACCATATTACAAATTAAATAAAACGTAAATAGGAAATTTTTTCCCTCTCCATGTATTTATCTTGTTGCAAAAATAATTCTGGTATAAAAAGCCTCCTTTGCTATCTAGTCTGACTTTTAAATATCATATAAAATGGATGTAAATGGCACACAAGCTGCATTATGAACAAAGACAGGATTACTTTATGCAGGATGAGATAGTCTCCTCTTAATTTTGCCTTCGATTGAGAAGAAAACTCTGCAGACAGTAACAATGTATAGAAAAGTAAACTGACTAAGTTTCACAGTATAGCATTAACAGAATTTCTGAAACTCTTGAAATTTCACATAGTACACACTGTGTATTTAAGGAAAGTATGATTAATCAATATTGCACTCAAAAATACAAATAAGAGGTCTTATGAATATGAATTAACACTATATAACTAAAGCTTGAAAGTCCTTTCATGTACACACTTATACGTAGGATAATTGTTATATTGACATTAAAAATGTAAAGAATTCTATTCAGATAAAAATTGGTTCTCTTACTAAAATGATATACTGTCCCATATAATAAATCCTGTCTTGAAAACCATTTTCTCATGAATACTGGCTGATACTGTAACACACTAATGAACAAACATCTATGGATGTCACACACAAATGTCACTCTACAAATTCTTAACTACGCATATGAATGTTATTGCTATTAGAAGTTAAACATTAAAAAAAAAGTTTTTCAAATAGCAATGTTTGTTCAGGGCATTTCTTTGGGATTAATGATGTGCTGGGGTTAATGGGCTGATTATCTTGAGCTATCAACTCCTCTCAGCCACTCATTAATCAACAAGAAATGGTCAGCTGGTTCGTAGTTACTGCTGAATTAGTGGCTGCATACTAGATATTGAGAAAATACTCAGATATCTTACTGATGCACATTTGCTAAATATTGACTAGCATATTAAAGAACAATGATTGGTCATAAAATATACTGTTAGATGTTTCATATAAAACATAGTATATATATCATAAATTGAAGTCTGTACACTGTTTAATGAACCAGGAGCACACATCACCAAACAATACACAATACAACTCCTATTTTATGAACTAATTGGAGATTGAGTTCATTAAAATGAAAAGTTTATAAAATGTCACATCTCAAAATTAGTTACTACTGTGCATAAGTTAACTTATGAATCATTCAATGATAATGCACATAAAAAAGGGTAACAAAATGTACAGTGTTTCTTGGCCATCATGAAAGAGAACACTGAAGAACACAGTGATGCTCACACACTACCTTTTCAAAGCAGGAGTCATCTGATACCAAGGTGCCTTCACCCGAGCATGGGAAGGTAAATATACCCCCACAGAGTGTGGGTGACCTCTGCTCACTGCCCAAGAACATATATGTGAACATAGATGAGGAATATGGGTTTTTTTTCTTGTTGGGTAAAAATAGTTCATGTAACTGGCTGTTCATAAAATCAGTGTGCGCAGAATTGGGGAGTTCTACTGTACTGTGACATACAACATACAACTTCCCTGCTTCATCGGGATGTTGTGAGGGTTCAATTCTTATAAAAATGCTTGACCTTACATTTATAGAGTTTAAGAAGAGAAGGGACTACTAGATCACCTGGTGCAATCTCCTATATATCACAGGACATAAAATTTCCACCTACTTTTCATTTGTTTAAAGCCCTATAAATTGTGTTTGGTTAAAACAGATCTTTCAGAAAGGCATGCAGTCTTGATTTAAAAACTTCAAGACATGGCAAATCCACCACTTCCTTTTTGAAATTTGTTTCAGTGGTTAATCACCCTCTCTGTTAAAAAAAATCTGTGTCCAATTTCTAATTTGAATTTGTCTGGCTTCAGCTTCCAGTCATTGGTTCTTGGTAAGCCTTTCTCCTCTAGATTTAAAACCCAACACCCAATTTAGTACCCAATATTTTCTCCACATAAATATACTTATACACTGTGATCAAGTCACCTCTCAATCTTCTTTTTGATAAAGTAATCAGACTGAATTCTGTAAGTCTCGCATTAAGGCATTTTTCCAGCCCTTGAATAAATTTTGTGGCTCTTTTGGGGATTTTTCAACATACTTTTTAAAACGTGGACACCAGAACTGGTCACAGTAGTCCAGTATCAGTCTAATAAATGCTGTATACACAGGAAAGATCCTTTTCAGCATCAGTGCTTTCCAGAATCCAACACCCCATTCTATAGGCAGGGTCTGCATTCCTTCTTTCTAGATGTATAACTTTGCATTTGGCAGTATCAAAACACATTTTATTTGAATTGGCCCAACTGACCAAGGGATCCAGATTACTCTGTATGGCTGCCCTATCTGTCCTTATCATTATTTACTACTATCTTTATGTCATCTGCAAATTTTATCAGCAGCGATATTATATTTACTTCCAGATCATTGATAAAAATGTTGAAAAGTGTTGGGACTAGTACCAATCCCAACAGAACCCAACTAGAAACTCTCCCATTCACTAATAGTCTCTGTCCATAGTACTGAGATCACTTGACAGTGCAACTAGGGCTGTCCTTGCTAAATGAAGATCTGAAACAGACTGGAAGGTGTCTAGAATGTTGGCGGTAGTGACAAGCTGCTAGAGTTTGCTAGCCACCAACTTAAATGACAGGTTTCAGAGTAGCAGCTGTGTTAGTCTGTATCCGCAAAAAGAACAGGAGTACTTGTGGCACCTTAGATGTTCATATTCAATGTCTCTCCAACGAGAGACTGCTGAGCTGGAATTGATATGCAAACTAGACACAATCAACTCAGGATTAAATAAAGACTGGGAATGGCTGAGCCATTACAAACATTGAATCTATCTCCCCTTGTAAGTATTTTCACACTTGCTTCTTATCAAACTGTCTGTACTGAGCTATCTTGATTATCACTTCAAAAGTTTTTTTCTCTTACTTAATTGGCCTCTCAGAGTTGGTAAGACAACTCCCACCTGTTCATGCTCTCTGTATGTGTGTATATATATCTCCTCAATATATGTTTCACTCTATATGCATCCGAAGAAGTGGGTTGTAGCCCACGAAAGCTTATGCTCTAATAAATTTGTTAGTCTCTAAGGTGCCACAAGTACTCCTGTTCTTTTTGCAACTTAAATGAATTTACCACAAGAGGGAGAAAGATTAGTGACTGAAGAGTAGTTGACATGCTTGGTGGAATTAAATGATTGTTTCTTGACCATGAGACAGATTGATCATGTTATAGAGATGATGGAAATAAACCTTCCTTGAGGGAACAGCTGTCAACAGTGGCTCTAAGTATTCTCCTCTGGCTTTTACTAGCAATGAAAACCACAAGTCCACATCATATGCTTCCTTCTGTGCTTCCAGTACCTCTGTTAGAAACACTAGCTTAAATTCTGTTTGGAAAGGTGAAGTGTTTTTCACCTTTTATCTCCAGCTGGTTTGATAGAGCTGGAGAGACTGTCTCTGATACATTTGATTCTTTTAGCATTCTTATAGCATGTAGCATTTAAGTGTGGAACTCTACAGTTGTCTAGACTGGTTAGATGGCTCACTAACTGAACCAGTACCGAAGGCTGAAGTCCTGGTGGAAAAGGAACATGACTCTTTACTCTCCCGTTCCGCAATGGCATGGATATCATACAAACCCTTTATGATGCAACTGAATGGACTCAGATTTAGTTCTTCATTATACCACCCTCTTCTGCTTTGTGTAGATTTGCGTTGTATTGAATAACTAGCTGGGTGAGCTGCATCAATAAAGTTCTACAAATTCACAAATCTAAACAAAATATTTTCATCTAACAATACCAAAAAAGTTACCATAAACCAGCTATAAATGCTCCAATAATTAAATTCACAACTACAAAAAGATATCATCCAACTGCACAATAAATAAAAATTAACAAACCACCAATAACATAGCAGCAAGACATACTTCCTCTCCACTTTGCCCAAACACCCTATACTCTCAAACCTCCCCAGAAGTCCTAACAAACAGAAATTTACACACGTCTATATACTTGGCGCATAAAGGTAAATTCCTCCTCTCCTAAACAGTAAAGAAAATTTCTAGTAGGACTAGAGGAAAGTGCATGTGACAACAACTGCACTGAGACAAGAGATAAAAATAAATATTTGGAGTTCTTAGTTTCAAAATTAATTTAGTTTAATTTTATAAAATTGTGAGAAGACATACCTATTATGCTGCATCCTATCTAACCCTTTATTGCACATCCATTACCATAGTATATCCCAGGCATGGCCAAACTGTGGCTCGTGAGCCACATGTGGCTCTTTTACTGTTAAAGTGTGGCTCACAGAGTCCCCCATGTACCCCCCCCCCCCCCCGCAATTCTCTGCCTACAAGACCGGGCAGGGTGGAGGTCAGGGCTTCTGCCCTGCAACGGGGTGGTAGGACTAGGGGCTTCTGCCCTGCAACGGGGTGGTAAGACTATGGGGTTTAGCCCAGCGGGGGGGGGGGGGGGGGAATCAGGGCAGAAGCCCCACATCCCGAGATGACCTACATTCTAAGTCGTCTCCTTAGAAGATGGGAGGCAGTCTGGAGTTTAATTTTGAAAGCTGCAAGTTTAAAACCAGTTGGGGTAGGGATTCACTGAGCAAGTCACTTTTGAGGGCCTCTTTATTTGGTGCAAATGTTGAGTACCTCTGCAGGTTTGTTGCCTTTAGCTACTAGGAGAAAAAAAGTCTGGAAAATAACTGGGAATTATATTGTTTTCTCTTTCATTTTATCAAGAGCCCACTTGAAGTTCTAGGCACTTCAGTATATTACTTTAACATTTAAAAATATTTTTCTATATTACAGAAGATATTTCCATTATTTTTTAGGTTGCATCTTCACTAGCCGCCTTCTTCACATTTCCCATTATTCCACTTTCACAGGTGAAATTCCACTATTAGCAGTACTAATGTATACTAGCTGACAGCAATTTAACTACCATATTATCTAACTCTACCCAGAACAGGTCTAGATGACATGGTGGTTAAATCATTAGTGGCTTGCCTACACTAGTGCTCCCACAAGCGGAGTTGTAATATATTAGAGCAATGATGGGAAGTCTGAAGAAATTTGCTAGTGAAGGGGAGCCCTTAGTGTTAATGAGTATATTTTGTCTTAAGAAAGAAGATGTATTTCTGTTTTAAATCTCTATTTTTTAATTATTCCTATGGTACAAGTTTAATTTTTCCTGTGAAATCAAACAAGTGAAATGTGCATAATAATTTTGGTTCAATCTTAGCCTGCTCTATTATTTAACTGACAATTTGCTTAACATACCATGCTGCCCACTCAAATGACATTACTGAGTATCCCAAACAGTGAATGTTTTTCATACTGAAGAAAAAAGGAGAAGATATAAGAAACTGCTTTCCCTTCGGGGGGAAGTGAAGGGGGAAAAAAAAAACATTCAATGGTAGCAAGAAGACAGAGATGCTAACAGATCATGGATGTTTTATGTCTACAGTTTAATATCAGATTTCTTTTTATATATAGATAGTAGTATAACTTCCATATCTTGACATCATGACTTGGTATCCCTAGACTTTCATGGTTACTGCTGAAGCATGCTAGAAGGATAAAATCCCTTTGAATGTTTAATGTGTTCCTCTTTTGAACCACAAAGAGCATTAATCCTCCTCTCATCTACCAACAGCTGCACTGTTTTTCCTACTTGCTAGGGCGTAACACGATAGCATTGTACGATTGAGCGAATACAAACATTGCTAGTTGTTTTTGGCAATATAAACTTTATAGCAGCTGATCTTCATCCAACAAATAGGAAAAATATGTAGGCATTTGATGCCTGTGAAATGTAGCAATCCCATACTCTGTCGATATATGTACTGAAAGAGTTAAATTTAAGAAATAATGAGCATAATAAATTTCTGAGCCTTTCCAAAATTTGACCACAACCAGTTCAGCGAGCCATGTTGTACGTGTTTTCCTAGAAATTGAGAGTGTGTGTGTGTGTGTGTGTGTGTGTGTGTGTGTGTGTGTGTGTGTG
>NW_020664419.1:47055620-47093950 GCF_002925995.2 Terrapene triunguis | reverse complement strand
GTGTGTGTGTGTGTGTGTGTGTGTGTGTGTGTGTGTGTGTGTGTGTGAGAGAGAGAGAGAGAGAGAGAGAGAGAGAGAAAGAGAAAAAAAATTTTTTAATGAGAAACCGATAGCCATGGTTAGATTCAGACACAGTTCAGGAATGCATTGTTCAACATTCCCTATGCCGCTCCGCCAATGCATCTCAATCCTGGCCTTGCTTCAGTTATCCAACTACTTCATACAGTTCCAGCTAGGACTCCAGTTTCAACAAATATCAGACAACATTATTGGGGGAAACAGAAAGGCCAACTACCTGTAAAAATCTACAAAAAAATTTGGAATGTCCGAATAAATATATTTCTGGGGTATTCATCCTGATACCCCAGAGTCAGGTCTTTTTTTGCAAGCAGAACTGAAGGATGCAACCAACCGACAAACTGATGCAACATTTTGTCCCTAAGTAATCCCTTATCAAAAACTGAAAGGCCAAAAGCCATACAGGATAATGTTTCAGTTATAATATAACTTTCACTGACATTTTAACAACCATTTTGACACCTTGACTGGGTCTCCAGGGACCTCTACAGAATTTTTTTAAACTGTAAAAATTGTAACCATGTCTCCATATACTATTCATGTGAAGAGAATTAGTATTGTTGAAAAAAGACAACACAATGATGAGCTATTCTGAGTGGTGAGAGGACATTTTCCAAGCCATCTGAAAAACTCATTTTTAAAAGAAAAGTGTCATCATTCTGACATAACACTACAAATATTAAAGCCTTTGACGCAGGCCATTACTTCCAATTGAAGTAATGCCTCCTGGTTCTGAGACCCATTGCAAACATATATCTATATCATTTATCTGATGTAAGCATTCTATATAATTTCTGTAAAAAAAAAAAAAATTTTTTTAGCATGCATTTCATTTCCAGACGAGTCTTTAAGAGTACACAGTATTCATAGCTCCTAAAATATAGCCACAATTTTCCCCATCAAATTGATAAATGAACAGATGTAATGTAAAAAAAGTAATACCAGGTGACAAAATTGAATGATTCCTCTCTATATTAAAAATCAAAAGGAAAAAATCTTTTCTGCAGTATTTTGGTCAATGAGACTGATGGATGTAGGTAATGAAAATATGAGTATTGAGTGTTCCAGATAGTGTACAACTGAGGGATTTCTAAGGTAGATATCACCATGATATCAACACCACAGTAAAGGCATGCATACTAGGATTTTCCCCAAATTCCACCAGAGTCCAGGCAACCTTGACAAGTCACGTACCAGTTCACTTGTCTAATATACCTTGCACACACTGGCAAAGTAAGATTTGAAAGAAGAGTGCAATGGGAAGGCTGATTTCCTCTGACTGCATCCTTTAGAACTCTACAGGAGAGTCTTCTGCCCCTCTAGAGATAGAGCTCCCTTGGTGCTTGCTCTCCAATGCCATTTGTCACCCATGATTTTTAACTCTCAAAACATAAGTAGGCAAGTGGATATGTTGAGAGCTGACCTTAGGAAAGCAGAGAGGAAATAAACCATCAAGTTCTCCCTACCTGAGCTGGAGAAGTTTCAAACTAAACAAGCACTGAGCTGACTGTATACCAGAATTACTTTACACTAACTTGGAGAAAGGAATGCATAGGAAACAGCACCTTTGAGAGTTTTAAAAGAACTCTATAAAGTTGTATATTGTATGCACTGATTGCTGATGTCTGACATAATGTCTTCTAAGTTCCATTCTGTTAGTTTACCATCTTCTTTCCATTAGAGGAAACAGTTTGTTTAGTACTGGAAACATGCTCAGCCCTGTACAATACACAAAAATAAAAACTGTTCCTGCCCCCAAAAGCTTAGACTGAAAGAATGGGAAACCCAGAGGTGGAATAATTTAGAGTATCCCACCACATCCCACACCTCTTGTCTCCTAATAATTAAAATAAACAAAGTGAGGTTTTTGGAAAGATCTGAATGAGAAACGAGTGGTGACTTTGTGAATTGGGAGGACTTTCCACACAAAGGACCAGAATGGAAAAAATAGAGATGGGAGTAGAAAAATAGAATGAATAGGGTACTGAGTCTGGCATCAGCAGCTTTCGATAACTGTAGTCAATGGACATGATTCTTGGTTACACCAAGGCCCCTTACATGCTCTGGCAGTTTAAAGGGGCCTTAAAGTGAGTATAACATCATCTTTAAGGCCCCTTTACACTGCCTGGGTGGTGTAAAGTGGCCATGGTGTCCCATCATATTGTAACAATGACAATCAAAATATTCTATTGAGGGAAAAATCATTCTACTTTTTTAACCATTTTTCATATAGAAATAGACTTTGATGTGAACAGTGCTCTCAGCCCAAGGAAAGGGGGTGGAAAGGTGAGAAGAGGAAGAAAAGTGCTTCACATAGCTTAACAGTGACCCAACAAGCAGTTATGGAGCAGCTTGGAAGGCCTCCAAAAGCAAAGGCAGCCCCCTTTCCAGTCCTTCTTGACCAGATGGGAGATGCACATACTGCTAGGTCTCAAGCAGCGCTCAGCTTTGTAATAAATGTGATGTAACAGTTGTATTTTTAAAAGAAAAATGGACACATACAAAATAATAACCTCAGTCAGCACTGGTGAAAAGTGTTTACCTGGTTATAGTCACATATATCACCCCCAAAAAGAAACAGCCTCAAAACAAACATAGGAAAAAGAACATATTAAGAAAATGGAAGGATTCTCAGGATCTGATTGAAGTGGCAAATGTTCATACTCAAATACTACTTAAATTGTAAAGTCACTATTTTTAAACATTCCATAATTTATTAGGATTTACTATATTGTTTTCCCAACTACTAGACACATTTCATGCTCGAAACATATGAACAAAGACATGTTACCTGACACATTTAAAATTAAAAGACTGGAAAAAACACAAAGTGCACAGTAAGGAATAATCCCTCTCTTGTAGGACGATGTGCTGGGTCACCTAATAAGTTTTTCCTCTGAATATACCTTAAAAAACATACTCCATACAATAGATACACTAATGCAAATACGATTTTTTAAAACAGAAAGTCAGCATTTCAAAAAGTCTATTGACATAATTTGATACCCTCAATTCCTATTTTATTTCAAACAAAACAAGATATTACAGGGTACCATGGGGCTACTCTCAAGCATCAGGCTAAGATCCATTCCTTCAATAGTGCTGACTCTCTGAATTAGACATCCAGAATAGTGATGTGTTTTGTGATGTGTTATGTTTTGTTGTGTGGTGTGTGATGTGTTATGTTTTGGTGTGTGGTGGTGTGGTGTGGTGTGGTAGTGCTAATTATGTGCTTGGTGCTGCAAATGGCACAAATTAAAAAAAAAAAAGCAGTCAGTGTTCTGAGGAGCTTACAATTTTAAGAGGCCAAGCCTGCAAACAGTTACCAGGCACATCTTTATTTCTGGACATAGCTCCACTGAAGTCTTGTGTTTCATCCAATTTAGTTTTAAAATATGCCAAGAGAGTGTCTTCCACCACTTTCTTTGGAAGACTACTCCACTGCCAAATTCCTTAGTGATCTCTCACTGTGAGGAAGATTAGCTGATGGGCCTATGCACAGAAGTTTTCAGGATCAGGCCCTAAGAACAGACACAAATATGACTCACTAGGAAATTCAGAGGACAGTGCAGTATAACTTGTTGCCTAAAATGTGCTGTGTTCTCTTCTAGCAGCTGACCCTCATGCAGTGATCGAGGGTACTAAAGTTACAACATAATGGAACTTCTCCTTTAGCTCATGCAGTAGAAGCCTGTGCTTTTGGTGCTGAATATCTCAGGTTTAATCTCCACTGATGACTCTTTCTGACAGCCAGAAAAATATCTGTCTGCAACAAAAGTTTTAAGTGCATTCTACCTGTATCAGGTAACTGTATGCTATAAAAAAGACCTTTGAAAATCAGAAGACCTGCAGGACCGGCAGTAAAGAGAGCATTGGAGGAAGGAAACAACACAGAAAGACCGAAGAGAACTATTAAAGAAATGTATGCGTCTCTTTCTACTTTCTCACAAATCAGTTAAAAGGTAACAGTACCTTAAAATGGAACAGGCTGTTGACATAAGACATTGGCTTATTCAAGTTTTAATAACTATACATTTCTGCTAAACTAGTTAAAAGTGGGTGCTGCCAAAAGAGATGCTGTGACAGCAGGCCTATTCTCATAACATAGCATGTGGTCTTGGACTGCAAGGGAAATTCTCTTCGGAGTTATGACGGTCAGTGAGGGGAATCGAAATAATAAATTATAAACTTCACTAGTGTAGGGAACACTGAATAGTACTAATTTGTATTTTTCACGCCTTATGCTATTGTTTAATATTAGTTATAATATCTGCTTAGTGAAATAATGCTTAATGAATTACCAGTTGTAAATAGGAACTTAGAAGCAATTTGCAACTCTTGTATAGTTTCCTTCCAGAATCAGAAGAATTTGAAGGCGAGGGTGGAGTATGTGTGTGTGGAGGGGGTTGGTGAGTGAGAGAGACATTCTCTCTCTTCATGCTTTTTAACTCTTCTGTAATTGATAAGGAAACTAAGAGTTTCCTTTCCTTCCCCTAACCTTCCTGTATTTTCTCTCTGCCTCCACTTCCTAATAATCTAAAGAATAAATAATTACTAAGATTAGAATTAAACATGATAATAGTTCTTACATATTCATCTCCAAATATAATGAAACAGGATATTTATTTATGCAGATGTCAACTTACCTGATGAAGGTCATTACCCAACGCATACTCCTGAAAGTAACCTGGTGCAGCAGATGATGCTCTAATGGCTTGCCATAATTTATACTGACAACCTCCAATGTAGTGAGACTTGACACCTGGAAGATGGTTATAGTTTCTAAACACAAATGCTTTCAGTGGTGTTCCTCTGTTAACAATAGTGCTTACTGCAGCTACCTAGTAGGTTAGAAAAATAAAGATAATTTCAGATACCGACACTATATCTCCCACAGCTACAAGATTTAAACATTAGCTTTGTACATCATGCTGTGGGTACAAGTACACCTGACAATACAACCGTTAAAGTAAAACAGGAAAATAAAATTCACATGACTAGCTTGAACAAAAATTAATCCCTTGTAATTTACAACCCTCGGAAACCAATTTTTTTTTATTAGATATAGTCAAGAAATTTTCTTCTTTGTTTCTATCCTATGTCATGTTCTATTGCCCTTCTGGTTGTGAAATACGGACATTGCTCCCTGTGGAGCTCACCAACGCTTCTCCCATGTCAACCAGAGTCACAGCCGCAGAGTTGAGATACCTCCTCCCCAAGATTCTGCTCACCCGTAAAAGCCAGAGAAACTCAAACTCTGAGGTAAAGACAGCATCCTGTATTATTTTTATCTTTAAAAAGAAGACGACAGAACTTAATGGAAAGAAAGCACGGAGGGAAAAGTTTTATTTGTTTGTTTTTGAATTGGAGGTGGTAATAGAAAGAACATACAGACTTTTAATTCCCTATTCCTCTTCCAAACAGGCATCATGAGTTACCAGCACCGTATGCTACAACAGTCAAGAGGAAATAGGTCTCTGTATTAACTAAGAAAGTTTGTAAATCAGTGAAATATCTTTTCTTGAACTTGTTATTTTCAGTGAGAAATAATGAGATTATCACCATTTGCTATTCTGTTTTTCACAAGCTCTATTAACTAAAATTTTACAGAAAATAGTCACATGCCTGACATAAAATGATGTTGCTGTTTTTTAGTAAGTTATAGGCAAAGGCAAATGTTGGAGAAAAAAATGTTGTTTAAAGACAAGTCTCTATGTCTAACAAGTGTTTTATTATTTTTAACTTATGTGGATGTTATTTCCAGCTTCTTGGAGTTACTATAAAATAGTTATTTCTAATCAACACAAAGAACTACATTAAAAGGTGGTCAAGGCTGCAAAGAGGAGCACTCAAAAAGTCAGAAAATAGCACTATCCAAGTAAAAATGATGCGCAACACGTACCTAATGTTACAAGCCTCAACAGAAGTAACTTTAGATTCTCCAGTCTAGCACAGAGGCTCATATCTTAATAATTCATGTATAAAGTGCACCTTTGTATTACACTTGTGGCATGCTTCCTTATCTCAGGAAAACAAAAGAGATCAAAAACATTCACTATATTTCAACAAAAAAATAATCAAATTACAATATAACTAAAATAACTAGGGTCATAAGTAGTATGAAATTCTCCTACATTTTATAGTTCTGGAATTTTCCATAAAGATACTGAAATATCATGGACAAAAGAATTGTGCATGTCATTCCAAATGGGAGAGAGAAAGTAGTCCTTACCAGAAAGAAAGGTCTGGAAGCAACGATCAGAATGTTTTAGAGAGATGCTTACCCATAATTATATTCACTATTTACTAAATGCTTACCATATGATGGTAAGAATTTGCAAGATCTTTAACTGATGATGCATAGCTCATGGCTGGCATTGTCTAAAACAATGCCTCTTGGCAAATTAGTGGGTGGGTGATACTATTTGCATACTAGTTTACAAAGTAGTCTTTGTTTTTGTGAAAGTATTACTCATCAGCACTTGAAGCTGAAGTTATGATATCAGCGTATTAACTCCCATCTCTCAGTTGCACAATTACAAGTAAATCACTGTATTCACAGAAAATATAGCTTTACCAGGAAAAAAAACAATACATGTGTGAAACTTTTATCTGACAGTGATTAAGGTACAAATGATGAAGTACAATTTTCTGTTCACCCCAAAAAGGTCGTCTTCTACTCCCATTGAAGCCAATGGCAAAACTTCCATTGACTTCAATGGGAATAGGATCACACTGAAAAACTCATATTTGGTTTTTTAACACCTACACATTTTTCTCTTCAGGATATAATCCTAATCTGTGAAGTACTAAATGCTTCCTGCAAGGCACTAAGCATCCAACTCTTACTGAATTCAATAGGAGTTGAGAGCAACCTTGTACGGTTGCATGTTTTATTTGGATAATACTATAGCCCTGCCACCACTAAAGCAGTTACTTTGAATAACTAACAGTTTCATATCTATTTATATACTCATTTTATTACTCAGGAACTTAGAAAGGCAAGATCTCAGTTCAAAGATAACTTTCAAATCAAGTCAGTATAGGAAATCTCCCTCAAAAAGTAATATGTCATTCCAGCTTTTTCCATGTCCTCCTTTTACACACAGAGCATAAGGAGAGTCAGTTGAGCTCATGTCTATTTTCAGAAGAATCTGAACCTTTACCATTTAATTATAAAATATTGAATATAGTACTATAATGACACTAAGGCACCTGTTAATTACCAAATTGTTCTTAACCATGTACATAAGAACATAAGAATGGCGGTACTGGGTCAGATCAAAGATCCATCTAGCCCAGTATCCTGTCTACTGAAAGTGGCCAATGCCAGGTGCCCCACAGGGAGTGAACCTAACAAGTAATGATCAAGTGATCTCTCTCCTGCCATCCAGCTCCACCCTCTGACAAACAGAGGCTAGGGACACCATTCCTTACCCATCCTGGCTAATAGCCATTAATTGACTTAACCTCTGTGAATTTATCTAGTTCTCTTTTAAACGCTGTCATACTCCTAGCCTTCACAATCTCCCCAGGCAAGGAGTTCCACAAGTTGACTGTGCGCTGTGTGAAGAAGAACTTCCTTTTATTTGTTTTAAACCTGCTGCCCATTAATTTCATTTGGTGGCCCCTAGTTCTTGTATTATGGGAATAAGTAAATAACTTTTCCTTATCTACTTTCTCCACATCACTCATGATTTTATATACCTCTATCATATCCCCCCTTAGTCTCCTCTTTTCCAAGCTGAAAATTCCTAGCCTTTTTAATCTCTCCTCATATGGGACCCGTTCCAAACCGTTAATCATTTTAGTTGCCCTTCTCTGAACCTTTTCTAGTGCCAGTATATCTTTTTTGAGATGAGGAGACCACATCTGTACGCAGTATTCAAGATGTGGGCGTGCCATCGATTTAAATAAGGGCAATAATATATTCTCTGTCTTATTCTGTATCCCCTTTTTAATGATTCCTAACATCCCGTTTGCTTTTTTGACCGCCTCTGCACACTGCGTGGACGTCTTCAGAGAACTAGCCACGATGACTCCAAGATCTTTTTCCTGATTCGTTGTAGCTAAATTAGCCCCCATCATATTGTATGTATAGTTGGGGTTATTTTTTCCAATGTGCATTACTTTTCATTTATCCACATTAAATTTCATTTGCCATTTTATTGCCCAATCACTTAGTTTTGTGAGATCTTTTTGAAGTTCTTCACAGTCTGCTTTGGTCTTAACTATCTTGAGCAGTTTAGTATCGTCTGCAAACTTTGCCACCTCACTTTTTACCCCTTTCTCCAGATCATTTATGAATAAGTTTAATAGGATTGGTCCTAGGACTGACCCTTGGGGAACACCACTAGTTACCCCTCTCCATTCTGAGAATTTACCATTTTTTCCTACCCTTTGTTCCCTGTCTTTTAACCAGTTCTCAATCCACGAAAGCACCTTCCCTTTTATCCCATGACAACTTAACTTACGTAAGCCTTTGGTGAGGGACCTTGTCAAAGGTTTTCTGGAAATCTAAATATACTATGTCCACTGGACCCCCCTTGTCTACATGTTTGTTGACCCCTTCAAAGAACTCTAATAGATTAGTAAGACACAATTTCCCTTTACTATTTGTACTAAAATGTACTATTTTATTTCTTCTCCTTCCTAATAACAAAAACAAAATACCCTCTCCTTTCTCATTTTTCTCTCCTGTGCTGTGCTAAATATAACTCCTTCAATTAATTAGTGCCCTTCATATACTACAGGCAAACAGATCACTACCTACCAAAGGGACAAGAGGAAACCTGGTGATCAAATGGGGAGAGACTACTAGCTCTCTCACACCACCCACAGGAAGAAAGTTAACAGCCAACATCACAGGACTGCAAGAAAACACTGAAAGGATTCTAGGACAAAATAGCAAATCTCTATAGAATCCAAGATGTGACATAAAAGCGAGGGTAGTTGAGAAGTATGTATTAGTAGTCGGTTCACAAACATCATCTCATGGGAATTAATGTATCTAAAATCAGGACACTTATCAGCTAAGAAGTACAAGACTACTACAGCAGGGTTGGCAAATATTTACGATATCTTGTGGAATTTTAATTTTTAAATGGGGATTGTTTTTATAGATACTTTTCAGAGTATAGGTTACAAAAAATCATGCAATTTGTACAAATAACATTCGTCAAGTGATGGCACTGTCACCCAAAGCTATATGTTCCTAATAAATTTTTTTCAGTACAATATTAGTTTTTGAAAATCTTCACTTACCTTAGGACATCTGGGATTTCTTGCAGTTTCAATCATGAGATCCGATCCCATTCTATCTCTATATAACAGGTAAAAAAATGAAAACGCATCACCAGTTTGGCATCATCAGAACAATAAATTAGTCAAAAGAGACAAGTAGGGTGAGGTAATATTTTATTATACTAACTTCTGTTGGTGAGAGAGAAGTTTTTGAGCTTACACAGAGCTCTTCTTCAGGTTTGGGAAACTTACTCAGTGTGTCACAGCTAAACACAAGATGGAACAGACTGTGTAGCATAAATAGTTAAAACATATTTCAAGGGACCATTCAAGGTGAAGTGGCCTGTTATCTCTCCCACCGTGTGTCTCTAATATCTTGGGAACGACACGGCTACCCCACCACTGCATAATCAAAACTAGTCATTTATGCCCACTTTTACTTCTGGTATTTTCTATTTAAAATACACAGGGTGAAATCCTGGCTGCACTGAAGTATATGGGAGTTTTGCCATTGACTTCAACAGACCCCAAATTTCACCCACTGTATCTTCTCAGCAGTCGGAAACGATGAATTCAGTATTCAAATTATTTGAAAAGAATGACTGAGGCCTCAGTACAACAAAGTATTTAAGCATGTAC
Organism: Terrapene triunguis; assembly: GCF_002925995.2. NCBI lineage: Eukaryota > Metazoa > Chordata > Testudines > Emydidae > Terrapene > Terrapene triunguis. The sequence continues at coordinate 47,083,990 of NW_020664419.1, read as the reverse complement.
TTAATTTTAAATCAATGGGACAGGTAATTAAAGTTAGGAACGTGCTAGAGTGCTTTGACTGTTTGGGACTTGAAAAGGGAATTCTTAAATGTAGTGGTTTTACTTTAATGAAAGTCATTCTTGCTGAGGTGTTGACCATTATCAAACAAGAAATAAAAACATCTTTCTTGAAAAAAAAACCCCATCACTATTACAATTTTTTTAGAATATAAGCATGCAGCAAGAAAACAGAAGTTAAAATATCTATTCTTCATTCTGCATAGATTCTTTATAACTCTTCCAACTGCTAAGGAGAAACCATGCGAATCATCCAAAGCTGAATCCATCATCACATCAACTTTAGGGTTAGTGCTGCAGCATCTGAGTCAGAAGATGACCTCATTACATGATCCAAGACTGGTTTGGGTAGAAGCATGGAAGCAGCACTGTGCAAAGGGCCTTGTATCAGAAGATACCTCTGATCTTCCGTCTCAGCTAACAAAATTCATTTACACCTTAAAATAGACGTTCTTGTGGGACAGCTTGAAAAATCTACACGTTACAGACAGTAGGCTCTTGCCCAAGACAAATTCCCTCAGCTTCTGAAGAATACAAGATTTCATTTACATAAAAATATTCTAGCCCTCCTGATAATCAAAAAACTTTCTGAACACAGCCCAAGTTTAAACCAATGGGGTGCTGTCTTCCTAAGTCTGCAAAGACAGTTCCAGTGCTGCCACAGTCACTAGTTAAGGTGGTTCTGTGACCCAGCCAATGCTTGGTGCCAACTGGCAGAGGGCACAGGGAGTGCATAGGTATTTACAGGGATCCTCTGGGTCAGATATACACGTAATAGTTCATCAAAGGGTGGCATGTAAGGTCTGTACTGAGAGCTGGTATCCCACTGGTTGTTATAATCACTGAGAAACATATGTACGGATAATATTTAAGGAGTTACATATCTATACCAAAAATTATGTTCTTAAGGTCTTGACATTAAAGCAGGTCACCAGGAGGTGACATACTCAGACATGTTCCTTTCATACAAGAGCTAGCACACATCTCTCTCTCTATCTGGCCATTGGGTATTGTGTATTGTATGCCTATTTGCATGAAAGAATACAATGAGAGATTGTGAAAATCTACAAGAAAGGAAATCTACAAGACGAAAAAAACACCATGGGGAGTGTTCCTGTGGATGAATAAAAGACACAGTATGGGACTGGTATATTTTGGGAAGCAAAGAAACACTGGAGTCCTTCACCTAGGAGGGAAGTGGACAGCATTTGTGTCTCATGAAGAGATGGATCACAGCCAAACCTGGCTGTAAAGCGCTGCAATGATTTTGGGGGAGCATTACTCTACTATACATGACAGTATTTCAGTCTACACTCTAGAATGAATGTTATGATTTTATATTTAACCACTCCTTTCCAATACTTGTACTTGCTACTACTTGAATCTCTTTAAATACTTGGATTTCACTATAAACATACGTAAGTGCTGTGTGTTAAGTGGGGCACTGATCTAAGATGGAACTGGTAAGCTGAGACATCCTATTTTTTGAAAGCAGCAGATCTGAATACCTTGAGTGTCCAGTGGACCAGGAACTGGACATTCCAGGAAAATGCTCAAGGGCTGGAGTGTACCAATTGCTAACCTGTAGAGAAACCGCAATGCTTAGAGGGGAGTGCTTGTGTTGCCCATGGGCAGTAGAGCTGGGGAGTTGACTGTTTATTTGGGGTTGTCATTCATTGATTTGTTTACAGAGACTAGATTGTGTGGATCGAAGTAGAGGACCAGTGGAAGACCAAGTAAAAGGGGTGCATGGCTTGGGCGAGACTCGGGATATGGAATTGCCCTTGGGAAGTGTGGCTTGGACCATTGGTGTATTTCACCCCAAAAAGTAGGCTTAGCCTTTGGGATAGTAGATGTTGGGTAATTTTTCAAGACCAACTCAGGCAGAGAAAGTTTATTGTTGCACCAGCAACCACTACAAATTTGTTAGCATTATTTATTATAACTCTGGATATTCTTAACATTCACATAAGTGTCCAATTAATTTTTGAATCTTGCTAAGCATACGGCCTCAACAACATCCCATGGCAATGAGTTCCACACTCTAATTTTCATCCAATGGTACAAGTCATTGTCTGTTACTAGTTTTGAATTAGCCCATTTTTTAATTTCATTGAGTATCCTCTTGTTTTTGGGTTACCTTCTCTATACTATTCATTATTTTATATACTTTTGTCATGCCCCCTTGTCTCCTTTTGAAAGGAAAGGATCCCAATCTTTTCAATCTCTCTTCCTTTAAGAGTTTTTCCATGACATAAATAATAGGTCACCCTTTTCTAAGCCTCCTCTAACTCTTCTATCATTTCTGAAATGAGGGGACTTGTACTGCATACAGTTTCGTCACTAAGGCTGCACCATTAATTCACATAATGGAATCATAATATTTTCTGTATTATCCAATCTATTTCTTATGCATCCAAATATCCTGTTTGTTTTTGGGCACAGGTCTTGTTTAATATCCAGTGTGCGGAGCCATTGCTCATCCCTATTTGCATATGGTTTGGGGTAAAATACAGGCAAGTAAATTTATTGATATGAAAATCTGAAACTACCTTAAAGAGAAACCTCGAAAGAGGCTGGAAATACACCTTATCTTTAAAGAAGACTGTGTAGAGTGGTTTGGATGTGAGGATGTGCAGTTTGGAGACCGTTCTGGCAGAAGTGATAGCAATTAGGAAAACCACATTCCAGGAAAGGTATAATAAGGAGCACACTGTTAGAGGATCCCATACGTTTAGACAAAACTAAGTTCAAATCCCAAGGGGAAATGGGCTCCCTTAGTTGAGGGTACAATCTTTCCATGCCTTTAAGGAGTCTAATTGTCATGTCATTAGAAAAAAAACAGAACAGTTATCCAGAAAGCTGATATTGCTTCCACGTGAACACTGATACAGGAAAATTGCTAAGTTTGTACTGTTTCAGGTGCAGCAGATAGTTGAGTTTTTCCTCGATGGATGAATGTACCAGTGAGGACTTGTTTGACAAGTCCAGATGTAGAACTGCTTTCATTTTGACAGGTAGGTGGCCCTGGTGGAGGGATTTCTGATATCTAGGAAGACCTGGTGGACTTGCTCCAAGCAAGCCTGCTCTTTGGGATTTAGCCATGGAACTTCCAAGACATCAAATGAAGGGATTGCAGGTTCAGGTGCAGCAGCCGACAGTGGTCCTGAGAGATCAAATCTGGGTGCAACAGGAGTGAGATTGGAGTCTCCACTGAGAGATCCAGTAGAATAGAGAGCCAGTGTTAGCAGGGTTATGCTGTGGCTATTACTATAACCCAGGAGTGGTCCCACTTGATTTTTAGTAGTGCTCTATGTGGGAGTAGGATTGGGGGAAAAGCAAAATAAAGCTTTCCCATCTAGGGTAGCAGGAAGGCATCTGAGATGGAATCTGTCCTGTGGCCTGGTAGGGAACAGAACTGGTGACATTTTCTGTTGTACTTATTCGTAATTAGGTAAATTTGGGGAGTACCCCACTGCTGGAAAATGTATCTGGCTACATCTGGACGAAGAGCACTCACGGTGACTGGAGAAAGACCTGCTCAGGTGATCTGCTAGTTCGTTCTGCGCAGGGTGGATTTGATTTAAATCACTAGTCAGGAAGACTCGATTTAATCATGGATTTCTACATAAATGCATTCTTGTTGGTTGTTATAACCTTAATACATATTCTTCACAACTCAGAGATAGATATAGGTTTCATTTTTAGAAGGTACACACTATACATTTTTAAACAGTGATTTGTTTCATTCGGGCAACCAGGCCTTGCATTTCTTTGTTGCTCTGTTTGCATTTTGCATGCACGCCTGTCTTACCCACAGGTAGAGGAACTTCATTAAAATATTCCCAAACTGAGTCTCTTTTATGGCCTGCTGCCATTATTGGTTTTCCTTTCTAATGAGAGAATGGTGTGGTAGATCTCAAATCAATGAAGGCTACACTCAAAAAGACCTCAAGACTTCTGGAATATGCTGCTCAAACAGTTTCACTTTTGTTTCTACTGCCTGTCCCTCCCTTCTCACATTTTTTTCCAGACTTCTTCTCCTTGTCCAGATCTATTCCGCCCCCAACAATCTTCTATTCATTCAACTTTTTGAAACTTTGCACTTTTAGAGAGAGGTAAGGGATTGATTCTGTGTACACAAATTTGCAGAGGGACAATAGGGTTGAGGTCTGTTATTTATCACCTCTATATATTATTTAAAAACATTTTTGCTGTTAACAAGCATGTTATCTCCGGAGACAAAAAATGACAGTTTGAGAACTGCAAAACTAAGCATCTCTGATGGTATCTTCTAGACTGAGCACTGAGTCCCACTGGGTAGATAGAAAGATTAACCTAAATAATCTATACAGAAGTCCCTGGAATCCCATAAAATTGGGTCCCTAATCCATGAACTATTGGAACTCATTTACAAAACTTTTCTTAAACACTACATTAATATATTGTCTCATACTATAGAATTAGAATTTATAATCCTTATTCCATGATGAGATATCTTTGAGCTATAATGTATCTTAATTAAAACTATCGTTGGATAGATTTTTTCCTCAAAAAGCATTTTATCAAAATAATCCGATTTAAATAAAAAAAAATCTGATTTTTTTTTTTTTTTAAATCATTGATTTTTATCCACCCTGGTTCTGCGCCCCCGGAAGGTATGAGGCCTCGAGGTTGATTGAATGGGCTATACAAAATTCCCACAGGTGAATTTCTTTCTGACACAGAAGGGATGATTGAGCTCCTCCCTTCCTGTTGAGTAAAACATTGCTGCCATGTTATCTATAAAGACAAACAGGTTTCTCCCTGCAATGAGAGGTAGGAAACCCTGACAGGAAAGATGAATCACCCTGAGCTCTCTGACATTGAAATGAAGAGCAAGTTCCATTGAGGACCAAAGATCCTGAGTTCAGAGGGGCCCTAGGTGAGCTCCCCACCCTGGAGCCGAAATATCTAAAACCAGAGTACTTGATGGCTGAGGGCAGAGGAAGGGAACACCCACACAAACGCTGAGAGGATTCAACCACCAATTCAGCAAAATTAGAACCTGCAAAGGTACCGTCAGCCCAGTGTCCAAGTGCAGATGACTTGGTGAGTACACTGAGTCCAGCCACGTCTGAAGGGGTCTGACGTGCGGCCTCGTATGTTGTACTACATATGTGCACAAGTCCATGTGCCCTACAAGTCTCACAGTTTCAGACTATTGTGGTTGGATGAGTCTTGAGGTTGGTCATGAGAGATCAAATAGCTTGGAATATGGACTCTGGCAGAAAAGCTCTAACCTGGGTAGTGTCCAACATAGGCCCTAAAAACTCTATCCTTTGTACCAAGCAAACTATAGACTTGGCTGCATTGATCAGTAGTCCTAAGGCCTTGAAGGCTGACTGAATAAAATGATCACTGGATATAATCTGAGTTTTGGACTAGCCCTTGACTAGTCAGTTGTCCAAGTAAGGGTAGATCTGCACTCCTTGTCTCTTGAGGAATGATGCTACAATGGTCATACATTCTGTAAACTCCTGAGGAGCTGCAGGTAAGCCAAACTGAAGCACTGTGATCAGGTAATGCAAGTGCTTCACTATGACTCTGAGGAACTTTTTGTGAAAGTAGGCATCTCTTAAACCAAGGTCAGTGTACCAGTCTCCAGAGAGCGAATAATGGATGCCAGGATGACCATGCAAAACTTTATCTTTTTGAGATAGCTAATGAGATGATGCAGATCTAAAATAGACCTGAGATCTCTCTTGGCTTTTGGGATTAGAAATAATGGAAGTAGAAACCCTTCCCTCTTAAATTCTGAGGAACCTGCTCTATGGCTTCCACCTGAAGGAAAGATTGAACATCCTGGACCAGAAGTTCTTCGTGAGAGAAAGAGGGACAGGGAGGGAGTAGAAGAAACAAACCGGAGCACTTTTATACCACTCAACACCCAACAGCCCATGGTGATATGGGACCAAGCATTGAGAAAATGGGAAACAAAGGAAAAATGGGGTTTGGCATCCTGGGAATTGGTATGGCATCCTCAAGCATGCCATCCCAACACCTCCTTAGAACCCCTTGGATGTGTAGGTGGGACAGGCATTGAAGCAGAGGTCGAAGGAAAAGGTGGTCTAGGCCTATAATCTTCTTTCTCTGCAGGTCCTTTCGGACAACTGGAATAGAATACCAGAGGAGTTGCTAAGGCCTGAAGTGCTTTCTGGACGGGCTGGGGTGTACAACCCAAGGGACTTTACAGTTGCCCTCAAGTCCTTTAATCCATGGAGCTTAGCGTCAGTTTGCTCCAAAAAGAGCTTGGATCCTTTGAAGGACAGGTCCTGCATAGCTTGTTGGACCTCCCATGGGAGCCCAACGGACTGCACTCAGAAGCTCCAATGCACAGCCATTGTTGAAGCCATGGACCAGGTGCCCAAGTCAGCCATTTCTACAGCAGCTTGCAGTGAGGCCCTCACCACCAATTTTCCCTCATCCACTAGCAAGGAGAACTCCTGCCTGGCATCTTCTGGGAGCATGTCTTTAAATTTCAGCATGGAGTCCCATAAATTAAAGTCATACCTGCCCAAAAGTGCATGCTGGTTTTCAATCCTGAGCTGCAACCGCCCAGTAGAATGAACTTTCCTATCAAACAGGACTAACTTCTTTGAGTCTTCTGATTTTGGGGGGTTGTGCCCTGATGTCCCTGCCTTTCCCTCTCATTGGCAGCAGATACCACCACGATGGAAACCCTGAGATCGTAAAAAAAAGAAATCTAACTAAATACTAATAACCTTAATAACTATCTATTTATAATACAAGAGAGCACAGTCCACTGAGAGAACTTGCAAATGCAAGAAGAACAGTTCCAGTGACCATCACAGGTGGTAAGAAGGAACTGAGAGGGATTAAGGTTGGCTCAGCTCTTTATACCAATGTCAGCAGTATGTAGCAGCACTGGGCGCTCAGGCCACCACAATGGGTAACACATAGGGAAAACTTCCGGCAACTGTGCGTGTACACTAAGAGTGGAATGCACATGGGCAATCACTAAAAGCTCTTCTTTAAGTGATATCTTTCCATGCAGAATGTGCCACAATGCAGCTCTTGCAGTGATCCTATACCCCAACCCAAGGTGGGTCAAGTCACTTGACTCCATCTTGTCTAAACCTGAAAATATGCAGGAGTTGGACCACTAAAGCCACAGAAAATCACAAGCTGGTGAGAAACTGGACCTGTAACACTTTGTCACTCAAAATAGGCATCTTATGCCAATTCAAGGCCAACCCTGAAGATGCATATATTTTTCACTTCAGGCAAGGCTGGAGAAGAAAGAAGTTATTGTAAAATGTTTGCTCCACATTTTCATCTCTTTAAAATATTGAATGTGGCGTTAAAACAGCATTTGTTTTCAAGGATTAAACTATGTCCCCAATCTTCTTCCGGATAGTGAAGCAATTCAGGTATAATTTTCTATCAATAGACACGACCTTCAATATTGTGTGGCTTTCAAAGCAACAGTGCAGAAGACAGACTTCCCAGAATAGCACGATGTGGCAAGTTCTCCATTATACTACTTTTTGGGTAGCAAGTTGCTTCTACTTTATGTACAGTTGCAAACTTGCCGTCAGTAGATACTATTTGGTAGCGCAGATATGGTCCAGAGCATCAATTTTTTTGAGGTAAGCACTTGTGTCAGCCAACCTTACTCTACCATCTACAGATGCCTGCTTGAGACAAACTTGACTCACAAATACTCAACTGTCTTAACACAGATGTAATGTTGTGTTTTCCACAAGGAAATGTTATCATCATCGAGGGAGAGAGTTAGCACCCAGCGAAAGTGATCCTTTCTGGTAATGAATAGGGAGTTCTAGTCCATCTCAGCTTTAGAATGTCCTCTAAACAAATACTCAGTGCTTTCACCAGTAAATACCTGAAGATAATATTGTAATACCCAATCTCGGGTGCTGACATAAAAGCTGCTCAAAAGAGGCAAGGAACAAAACAGAATGGGTACTGAAAAATCAGGATTAAAATGTATTGGCAAGTCTACATATGGAAGCTTGTCATTATTGTTTGATAGATAATGTTATTTATCTCTCATTTTTAAGAGCCCAAAAGTTTAAAATTTAAACAATTTTCCTCCATAATGGTTTACATAGGTTTTCTTAACTTTACTATTTCCAAAAAGCAAGCCACTCTAAATATATAATGAATTATGAATACTAAAACTATTTTAAATAGGAATGTGAAGCAATTTAATAAAAAAAAAAAAAAAAAAAAAAACCCACAAAAAACCCCCGACATTAATATATAAAAACACTAAATACATTTCTTCAACAAATGATTTCCTAATTTGTTATCTGTTATTACACACACAGAAAACCAACTGCTCCTCACTTTATAGACCGATTTTACACAGCAACAGGTACATCTTTTCATCACAATATATTTTTGTGGTTTTTATTTTCTTTTTAAAGAAAAACGCAATGGGTAGGAAGATTCATACTGTAGCATTTAAAATGGGAGGCGGGGTGCTTGACACAGCCTATTATTTCACTTTTAGCACTTTTCCTGTAGGGAAAATGCACAGCATGTGGCAAGCAATATTTGTAGCAGACATGTAAGGAGTCAGAATGAGCAAAGTTGGAAAGTATATGGGCATAAAATCAGAAAGCTGTAAATCACAGCTCATTTTATTCCCTGGAAACAGAAGAATGATTGCATTAAAGGCTTTCAGATACTTTGGCTAAATGAAAACAATCAGCTTTTCAAAAGATATTGGTATAATGTACCTGCCCTTTTAGAGCTGTGTTTTTAAACTTTTGCTTACAATTAAAGCAGCAACAAGATCACAGATTTTCAGAAATGATTTAAAATCCATTTTAACTTACTTGAGCATCTTTTCCCAGATATCACTGTCATAAAATGCATGGTTCCAACCCATTTTCATTGTCCCAACAATGACATTCTGCTTAAACACATCTGATCCTAATTTGTGATACAGTTCCTCACATTCATCCAGAGGGATATGGAATAACCCCAACATAAATGCTAATATAGCACCTGAAAAAAATAAAATAAAATTTTAAATGTAACTTGCGATGACACAATGATGCTGTATTACTTATTTTAATATAATAAGTTTCAGAAGCAATGATAATTCACATATTATATTTTCCTTTAAAAGGTATGATCAATTGACATTTGTGTCACAGGCTCATTTTTTTGTTCAAAGATTATATCAATTTGTTTGGAGGGACATAATTGATAGAGACAGCTTTTACTTTCAGCAATAAAATTACAGAAAGTTTTGTCAAAGAAACAATAAAATATACTTTGATTTATTATTGCAAAAAGTTACGATATAAATATTAAGTTAAGTCTCTTTTTTTATTTGAGAAGGCAACCTAGTATGTGAAGTCTAGGCTATATGTAACAGCCTAAAATCAAATCATGCTGTTTATTTTTCACCCTTTACATACAGAATGTCTAACAAACTCATCAGTTCAGTAAAGATATTAAATAAAGATGTAAAGATTCCAGGAAAGCGCTGAAAAAATAAAAGCTTAGAGTGCTTTGTAATACATGGTATTTATTTGCAACTGATTTGTAGTTAGTCATTCATTCATAGTGCCACGTAGCGTGTATCAAAATAGCCTGACCCTGAACTGCTGAGAAAAAAGGTTCAATGATATTTGAAGAGTATGCTTGCAGAATACCACAGAATGGACTTGAGACAATGCTGACAAGTGCATCACAGCAGTGGCTTTAAGGGCAGGACCAGCATCTATGACAGCATGGAATTTTTGTTCTACTGTGTTAACACAAATACACCGAGGGAGCGTGCCTTATCATTACTAAGAAATGTTACTTGCACTGCAATCTAGAGTCACTTTGCAGCTAGCACAAAAGAAAAGCATAGATGTATTGAAGTGAAGCTGAGCTCTAGTCAGATGCAGAGTTTATACTACAGTAAACCAGACGATACTGCAAATGTGGGCAAGGACACAAATAATCTATATACTGTATAGACATTAGGAATCTGGGTATAAAATAAAATTGGATTCAAATTGGTGCAGTTCAGGAAAATATTGTAAAACTACAGATATTTAAAAAAAGGGGGGGGGGGCGAGAATATTTGGACAGAAGTAATGTCAAAAAATGCATACATATAAAGAACAGCAGGACCACAGATTAGATATGGACTGGCAATGTGATATTATGACTGAACCTCTCTCCCCCTCCCATGCCTCCACAAAAACCCACAACAAGGCCATTGGGGGCTCATATGTAGGGGCACAGTATCAGGGAAAGGGTGTTAATAATTTCCCTTTATAAAAAAATTATGAGACAGATTTTAATTTGACTAGTAGACAATTAAGATAGTGGGGAGAGAATTTAGTAATATCTGAAGAGTTTCAATGCTGGTGAGGGAGAAAAATTGTTAAGGAGAGGCAAAAAGGTATAAATTAGGAGTAATTAGATTAAATTGGGTAAAAGAAAATTTAGGCTCAATATCCCCCCCAAAAAGAGTCCTAGATATAACTGAGATAGTTATTAGGAAATGTCTAATTAGTAGAATAATCTCCCCAAAGGAAGCAGCCAAAGCTCCATTGCTCGAGTCTAGTTAAAAACTAGACTTCTCAGAGTAAAAGAAAATATGTAATAGGGAAAAATCCTGCATTCACAAATTAATATTATCTATACTGCCTGGTCAGGTTAGGCTGTATAGTAGCCTGTTATCATAATGGCAGTAGATGGTATCACCTGCGACTGGCCAAAGTCTCAGGAAGCACCAATGGCTTTGGATGGACGAACATGTGGGGAGTGTCGTGTGACAGCCGATGGAGGTAATGGCATCTAAAGGCTGGAGAATTCAATTACGATTTAACCAGTGCAGCCACAAACCTGAGGTAAGGCAGTGGCAAACCACCTTTTATATTTTCTCTCACAAGAACTAACATGGGAGAACAAAGGTAACATGATCCATGTGTGGTGCTGAATGGTGAGGAACACCTCCCCCACACACAGGCCAGAAGGCTTGATAAATTACACTGGGGAAGAGGTTCTGACCATATAAGAGTACTGATTGCAGTTATGGTGGTGTACCAAATGCTTCAGGAAATACAGTGCCTAATATTTGCTTGAAGGTAAGGAATGACCTGAACTTTCATAAACTAATCATCAGGGTAAAGTATATATGACCAGAGGATCGCTATTGTGACCGAAGAATTGGAAAGATGTAAGATAGCTGTATGTGGAATCTCAAAGCTATGATGGAATTGTAGAGGTAATTTCATGATGGTAAATGGTAGAGGTCATTTCACATACTATTCAGGATCCAAGAAGCAACAGAATATGGAATTATATTTATCTTATCTAAGGAGATAGCCAAGTGTGCGCTTTTATAGAACCCATCAACAATTGACTCATTATAATTTGCCTTTGAACTAAGCCAGTTAATATGTTGATCATACAGGTTTACGACCCAACAGCAGCATCTGATGACGCAATACATAAGTTCTACACATGGTTTGAAGAGACACTCATTCAAACACCAAGCAAAGACATCACCCTTGTAACTGGGAACTTAAAAGCAAAAACTGGAGCTATATGCGGTCATAAAGAAGTAATGGGAACAATAGTCTTTGTTTACAAAATGAGAGAGGAAGGCTCCAATCATCTGGTCATTACATCTTCACCCAACATCCTAAACATTTATATACATGGAGGTTAGCTGATGGTACAACAAAGAACCAAACAGACTATCAAGTAATATTGGGAGATTGAGTATCCACTGGACGAAGACTTTCCCAAGTGCAGACTGCAGGTCAGACCATCAAACTGTTAGCATCAAATAATGTAAAAACAAGAAGATAAGAGTTTTGGTGCATCCAATGCATCTGGATTTGTTCAAAATCAACAAAAACTACATGACTGCTGTACAGAATGGGTTTGAGTCTTTGTCACAGGTGAAAGAGGAGACCCTCCCCCAATGAATTTAAGAATAAAATGAAAACTAGTATACTTGAATCTGCCAAAACACATTTCAAAAAGTCAGCGTCAGACTGCACCATAGTTGATGAAGGTGTTTGAGTAGGCAAAAAATCATGCAGGGTGAAAGGAAGTGGCTTGGAGACTGAAGAACACAGGAGAAAATAAAAGAAATTTGAGCAGACAAATTCAAAGGCAGATTAGATGAGAAGAGGGAATACATCAGAGCAAAATGTGAGGAACTTGAGAATTATAAAGAGAGAAATAATATAAAAGGTATGTTCACAGTGGTCACGTTTCTTACTAAAAAGTTTTCCTCACCACCTAGTATAAAAATCATCATGATGGCTGGATTCTTACTGACGGCGATATCAAATGCAGGTGAAGAGATTGTTATGTAATCTGTACACCTCACTTACAATACAGGATAACAGAAATGAGAATACAGAGCTGAAGTCATCAATACCGCAAGAGAAAGTGATGCATGCTATTATGAAAATGAAGCCAAGGAAAGCATCAAGAGTAGATAGTGTACCAGTAGAATTGCTGAAAGTGATTGGTGACAGAGGTCTTGATCTCATGGGGAAAATTTGCAAAGATGTATAGATGACTTGAAATTGGCTGCATGACTGCACAATGGGAATCTGTTATATCTCCTTTCCTTGGAAAGGGCAGAAAGAGTATAGTAACTAATGTATCATCTCCCTGATATTGCCTGTGAGTAAAGTGATGCTTTACTCACAGGCACTATCACGGAGATGGTACATTACTTCACCGCAGGGGAATGACAGAAGCAGAACCACTACCACAAGTGTTTCAGAGAAGAACAAGGCACATATAATCAAATCGCAAATATGTCATAACACTGAAAAATGCAGGGAGTATAATCAGCCATTGATTCTGTTTTTCACTGACTGCTCCAAAGCATTTGATACAATCCAACATGATCATCTGTGGAGGATACTGGAAGATATGGGCAATCCAAAGCATCTCACTGAACTCATCCCAAGTCTCCACTATCAACAACACACCCTGGTGTGAACAGCAACGGGTGTCAGCAAGTGGTTTTCCACTGAATGCATTCTGTTCCAAGTTTTTCCAACATGTATGCAGAATTATTATGAGACAAGCCCTAAAAGGTTTTGATGAAGTGGAAGGAACTGGGATTTCTATTGATGGACACTGCTTAATTGACCTCAGATATGCTGATATAATGCTCTTTGCTGCAACCATTGATGTAATGCAACAAACGTGGAGGTCTGTAAAAATAGTTAGTGAGGTATATAGACTATTCCTGAATAGGCAAAAATAAAAGGCACATACACTGACACAATTAACAACAGATGCAAGCAGACATCATGATTAACAGTCAAGCTATAGAGGCAGCACATGAATTTAATTATCTGGGATCATACACATCCAACCTAGAAGACTGCTGCAAAGAAAACAGAACATGGGATGGGATGGCTCGCTCAGTCATGGCCTTCCTTAAGAAATTCTGGAAAAAACTTGGCATCTCAAAATACATGAAAGTTCAATTGGCGAAAAGCTTAATTCTTTCCATAGCGATTTATGGACGTGAATCCTGGGAAACTAATGCTGCTTACAAGAAGAAAACTGAAGCCTTTGAGATGTGGCTCTGGCAAAGACTTTTGCATATCTTTGGACAGAAAACATGAATGCGGATGTTAGAAATATTACTGGAGAAAAATGGACTCTGTCCTTGGAAATCAAAAGGCACAAACTTGTGTACTTTGGTTACATCAGGAGTAGAGATGGAAATAACCTTGAGAAAGTTATTATAGAAGGAACGGTGTGGGGTCATCATGGTAAGAGATGACCAGCGAGGAGATGGATAGATGGCAGTCTGCATTCGGGAAAGTCTTTTTCCATTGGACGCTCGATCTCCCATGTCCAGATATCTGTTTGGTTCTTTGTTGTGCAGTCAGCTGATCTCCATGTATATAAAATGTCTAGGATGTTGGGTGAAGATGGTGTTTATAATGACCAAATGATTGGAGCCTTCCTCTCTCATTTTGTAAATGGGAGGTGAGCTGAGTGTGTGAAATTAGGGATGGATTAAGAAGGCTTCCAAAAATTATGCTATGATGTCACCAGTATTCAGACATGAATAAACAGCCTGTACTTGAAACTGCCTATTAGATCTGGAAGTTCTTCCTAATATTTATGATTCAACTGAGTACTTCCTCATGGAAAGTCAAACTGCAATATTTCAAGTCATGATGCCTGCTAACATATTCTGGGAACAGATTACATTGGAAGAGATATATAGAACAGGAGAAATTAGGTACTTAAATTTCTAAAGTGAAGTATGCTGTTTTGTACCTAAGCTGTATTGTGTTGTAACCTATAATATACCACTTACATCAGCCTTAATAATATTACATTGTTACTGACTTGACATCACTTTTTGAAAAGTGAACACCAGGGTGATTAATTGGTCAGTTTTGATCTTTAAAAAAACTGTTATACTAAGATGGTTTTGGAACCTTTCTTCTTTTCTTGGGAGAAGCATCAGCCCCCCTCTTGAGGTTGTTTTCTAAATCAACACATGGGGTAGTAGCAGGAGCTCCTGAAAATAACACACTGCTGTTTGAACAGTAGCTTAAGATGTACAGCATGGATGGGCAAAGAAGCTTTGGTGCCCACCTTAACATAATATGGCAGCTTGGGTGAGAAATATCACCTCCCAAGAATGAGATGATTATAGTGGAGACCACTGAAGGGGAGATCAAGAGGCTGGTTGATGGAAAACCAATTCTATGAGGGAAGATAAGACAAGGGGTGGAGGGAGACATAGGTGCTGTATTCTCTTCAAGTGGGTGGCAGATCAGATGGTTGCCAGAAGAGTAGCGACAAGCAGGCCAGGATAGCAGATTGGCATGGGACAAGAGGAAGAATAGGAGCTCAGCACCTCTCTGTAATTGTTGTTCACCCTGTGATGGTTCTCTCTTTTGCAGAGGAAACTGCTTATCTGCCCCCTCCCACAAGCTGCCAGAACTCAGAAGAGGAGCACAACTGCTTCCTCTCCCCTGGCCCCAAATTCACTGCACATCTTCAGCCTTGTCTCTTCAGGCACTTTGGACATCTGCTGCCTAGAGTCCCACTCCTGCTGATATACAGGAAAGAATCTCAGCAAGTAGCAAGGCTTTCCCCTGGACATGGGGAGGCAAACGGCTCAAATTAAAACACTATTTAAAAAAAAGACCAAGATTACAAGTATATTTACCATGACACTCACTTTTTAAAGAAATAGCATGTTTAAAAAGAACATCCAGCCATGGTAATAGTATGTACACACGATCGTAATACATACAGTGCTGACATATTAATATATTCATGACAAGCCTTACCACTTCTCTCACAATCATTCAGTTATTGTGCACAACTTACAGATCCTTTATAATTTTTGTGTGCAAAAAGTATCCCTTTATTTAAAAAAATTATAAGTTCTATTAGGCATAATTGAGTTTCCTAGATATTTTTAGTGTGTACTATGTAGAATCAGATCAACAAGCACTGTCTTCTATACTGAGGTGCCCATTTTTAGTCACTCAAACCTTATAACAATTATGAACCACATCAATAAAATTATGTGTCTATTAAGCATCTTGGAATGTGATGCCAAAGAGATAGTGGATTTCAATCCCCCTCCCAAAACAGCAAGACCCAGGAAACCTCCTAAATATCAAGGAAAAGAAGGTGTACGTACATAACATATTAATATTATTGCATCTGTTACATTTGTTTGTAGACCCTTTGTGGTATTGCTCAAAACCTGCAATACTCCTCATCAGTATTTATGGGACACCAAATATCTTGATAGCTAGGTGTTAAAGAGCAATTTCTTCAAAAATGAATTCCTCTCATAGTTTGATGGCTCAACATAAAATTAGATTGAAATCACGTGGTAATAAACGAGCATTCTTTGTGTCACCTACGATTCTACTTGGCAAAAAATTATAGCCAAGTAACCTAGGTCTTAAATTATGCTGTAAATACAAAAGCAAACTTCTCAAAGTCGCAGCCAGTTACCAAAAAAATAACATATTCCCTAACCAAAGAACTGGTTTACATTTATAAAGATGGAGTTCTTTTCCTGGGGGAAAAAAAGATTTTTCAAAAACAAGATTTTCTTCTTCTTTTTACTTTTATTAAGTTTATCATATAAAAATCCATAATGTGAATACTAATTACCTGTGCTTACACCACAAACGTAGTCAAAAAGTTCATGAACAGGCTTTCCAGTAAGTTCTTCTAGTTTACGTAAAGTCTGAAGTGCTACTAAACCCCTGAAACATATTAAAGCAACATCACCGAAAATGGTAGTTTGGTTACGTCTTACACAGAGCTAAACATGTACACAGTTTGAATAAGCAACAACGAAGACAGGACATAACAAGTCTACAAGGTTTTAATACAAAGGAGGAAGAGGAATTTTGTAGTTTGACAATTATAATGAGGAGTAATAGGATGCAATCAGAAAGGGAAAGTTATAGGTTAAATACCAGTGACTAATGATTTTGGGTGCCTAACTTAAAAGCCCTAGAAGGAGACTCTCGTGCTCCATGGTGCTCAGTACATTCTGAAAATCAAGCCAAATTAAGGTACTCAAAATGACTAGTCACTTTTTAAAAACTGTCTAGAAAGTGTCCTGTAGGAAGCAATCCTGCAGATAATCTAATATGACTTCTCCATCTCTAACTTTTATTATCTGGAAACTAAAGTACAGGAAATAAGATATCTGTGGATGAAACACAAATGGGTACCATAAAACTGATTTTACATTTTGATTACATAAGAAAATGCATTTAAATTTTACTTTAAAAGTTGAAGAATTTTGCAGATTTGCCTTAAGACACCAAATAAAATTAAGTTTGCAAATTTTCTATTCCCTTGCTTTAGAAATCATACCATAAAAAATAAAATTACAATATGAAGAGACCTACAAGTTTTAGCATCTAAATCCTTGAAAATTAAAGGATTTACAAATAATTTTATACTGAAGTCAATAGAAATGTAGTCCCCTGTTTTCATTAAACTAGTTTCTACTGCACAGATCTAACTCATGGGAGAAAAAGTCAAGGCTGCATAGTGAAAATGTAAAGCCCTCGGAAAATTAAAACTAAGTACAAAAACTGGAATATTTTATTTGGGTAGGATTAATGTCTCATAAAATGGGAAACAATCTGTTGTCATTCACCTTTATAGCTCATTGTTTCAAAACCAGACAAGATGATAGTGATTAAAAGAAACTAATCCTTGAAGGAAGCTTTATAATTTTTATGCTGTTGGTTGTCAAAATAAATTCAGGTCCTAGTGGCCAGGAAGCCAGATTTCCCACCAAAAGGCAACTGGCACATCCCTTGGCACTCTGACCACTGAGTCTAAAGAATAAATAGGAAGAAACAACTTTTCAGCCTGAAGATTATCCCTCTAGAGCAGAATTAAAGTAACATGGCACGATGTCATGAAAAAATACACACACCCACTGCATGTATATCTATTCTATGGATACATAAAAGACTTCCGTATCTAATATAGTTAATCTGGCCTCTTTGTAAATAATAAAACCATGCAAATATTCAAATATTTGTACAATTGTAAAGCAGAAAAGCGAGAGCCTTTTGTTAAAACTACATTGGTATTTACATTTTTAATGAAGACTGCGCCTATTGCTACCTTTTTATGATCTTGAGACCCCGAGCTGCAGGCTTCATGGGTCCTCTGCCAAAGCATCACAGCAACCTACAATTGTCTGAATTAAGCTGGACTCTGCAAGTCTTATTCATGCTAGAAAGGGCTGAAGTAACAGTCCTTAGAATGTAAACTCCTTGTAGAATGAACCCTGTCATCAAACATGTCTGTCCAGTTTAGAGCATACTATCAGTGCTAGATAAATTAAATATAGGACTGAAAAGAGCCATTGCATTATATAAATCTATTTTCACCATGTCAACTGTCTCAAGACTTTTCCTTTGCGTTGAAGTTTTCATGCTCTAAGTGGAATGGTGATTTTCTTTAGGAAAACATTAACAAAAGTCAGCTGAGTAGCTTTGGAGTTATGCTAAAGGGGTGACAAGGCATATCCTTTAAAAGAGAAAAAAAAAATTATTTCCATACTCAAGTAACCAAAACAGGATAGTTTTGGAACTTAAAACCTGTCATGGACTTAGTCCTAAATAACTGCCTTTGAAATGAATGAAGAAATTTTACTCCTAAAGGCATTCTGTGCCAAAAAATTAAAAATTCTGCGCCAAAAAAAAAAAAAAATTCTGCACACAATATTTTAAAATTCTGAAAAATTCTGCAAATTTTATTTGACGAATACACCTCTACCCCGATATAACGTGACCCAATATAACACAAATTCGGATATAACGCGGTAAAGCAGCGCTCCGGGGGGACGGGGCTGCACACTCCGGTGGATCAAAGCAAGTTCGATATAACGCGGTTTCACCTATAATGCAGTAAGATTTTTTGGCTCCCAAGGACAGCGTTATATCGGGGTAGAGGTGTAAATGGGGACGCTCCAGCATGGTATTGGGGAACACAAGCCACAGGCTGCACAGAGGTGGGAGATCACTGTGAGCAGGCAGGCCCAGCAAGGCAGGATCCAAGTGTGAAGGGGCTTAGTGTGGAGGGATCCAGGTGTGCATTGAGAGGGTTCTGTGTGGGGCAATCTGGGTGCGGGTGGCTCAGTGGTGGATCCAGGTGCAGGGTGATCTGGATGCATAGGGGCTTGTTGTGTGGGCTTATGTGCAATGGAAATGGGACTCTGAAGGGGGTGGCTAGGTGAAGGTGGTTGGGGCTCAGCATGGGGATCTAGGTATGAGGAGATAGAGCTCGGCAGGTGAGTCTGGGTGGGGGGGGGGGGGGGGGGGGGGTCCGGATGCGCGGGGGTAGTAGGGTTCGGTGGGGGGGGGGATCCATGTGCAGGTGGCTGGGGCTCGGCAGGGTGGGGATTTGGGTGTAGGTGGCTTGTCGGGATAGTCCAGGTGCAGGGGGAGTGGGGCTCGTCAGAGGAGTTCTGGGTGCGGGGGGGGGGGGGGGAGGGAAGTGAGGCGCGGGGGGGGGGTCTGGGTATGGGGGGGTCTGGATACACAGGATTGGGTAGATGGGGGGGCAGCTCCCTGTACAGGGATCCCTCCCCATGCAGCTGAGAAGCGATGGGTGCAGGAAGTGCGGGGGAAGGAGGATAGGAAGAGTTTGCAGAGCTTCCTACAGCCGGGGGAGAAATCTGGGGGTGGATCTGACACGGCCCCGGATGCCGTGCAGGGGAAGAGGAAGTCCTGCCCTCCCCAGCCCAGCACAGGGTCGGAGCCATTGGCCGGGTCTTCCCCAGTCCCGCCCATGCCCCACAGTGATTTACTTCTCTGCCGGCTGCCCTGGACACCAGAAACATACTGCTTGGGCGGTCACATGACCATTCTTGTGGCTTCCCTTTGCTTCCCATCACAAAGTCATTTTTCTGCAGGGAAGCAAAGAAATCTGCGGGGGACATAAATTCTGTGCATGCGCAGTGGCACAGAATTCCCCCCAGAGTAAGAAATACTGTGCAACTATACCTATAAGCTACTGGCCAATATTTCACTTTCTATTGGGGATTATCTGTAACCCACATTTTTTGAACATGTTTGAAAGCACTTGTTCTTTTTGAAAAATTTAGGACCCGAACCTGCAAACACTTATGCACATGCTTCAGTTCATACATGTTAGTAGTTTCACGGAATTCAATGACACCACTCACATATGCAGAGTTAAGCATGTTCATAAGTGTTTTCAGGATTGGAACTCTAGTCATCAAGTAAGTTAGGAAGAGGGGGGAAAAAAAAGGATCAGTGACTGGCAGTGGAAGAGGATGCATGAATCAGTAGGCCTTTAAATATTGCTTTCTTCACCACACCATTTATTCTTCTATAGATGACAATACCAGCGGAGCTGCTAAAACAGAATACCTGAAAAGCTGCTACTTGCTATACCCAATGTGAGAGAGTAGTGTGCTTTTGTGTTATCCTTGCTCCAGGAACTACATGTGTATTTGTTTGTCTTACTGCGAGTTTATTACCACAAGCAAATACATTTATTTTTAATTTTTATACCAATTATGAAGTTTTGTAAGCTGATTCTTCCAACCAATTAGCAACTTTGCACTCTAACCAGCATAATGCACAATGGAACCCTTTAAGATTAAAAAAACTAAATTAATGTTTTTAGAATGTCTAATCTCAGGTACCAGAAGTATTAAGATTAATCATAAATTAACAACAGAAAGACTTTTTACAAAAAGAATCTTACATTTGTTTCCTTTACTTGCCTCCATAAACAAACTAGGGATCGATTCCCACAAACACTTATGTACATAGTTTACTTCACACAGGTGAGTTATCTTAGGGGATCAACAGGACCAAGCACCCATGTAAAGTTAAGCACACACACAAATGTTTGTAGGATCAGGTTCTAGAGGTTAGAGTTTGACTGCAATTTGACCTACATTTGCAGTTTACAAAGGGATAAAGAGTTTCTGTCATACCTTGTTCCTCCTCCATCAATAGTGAGAATTCGAATTCCCCAGGCTTTCACAGGATCTGTATATCCAATTATAGCCAAAGCCTCCATAACGGCAGCATGAAGAGTTTCATCAGTTCCTTGTCTCAGCTGTAGTAAGCATGGAATTATTTTTTCCTATATTTGAAATGAAAAAAGTTGTATTTAGAATAAGTGTTAATACCAAAAAACTTCCACCTTTAATTTACTAATTTAAAATTTAAATTTAAATGCAAAGTTTAACTTAAAAAAAAAAAAAAAAGCTATTTTTTATTTTAAGGAAATTTACAATCTCAGGGCGGGAGGGGAGGAAAAAGTCCAACACCATGTGTCTTGTGTATTCACGAGAAACTTTATATCACAATGCAAAAATCAAGGATGAAACAGTTAAAAACGTCTAATATCTATTACAACTACAGCTACAGGAGTTTTAGAGTTAGGATGTTAATTTTGGCGTACTAGCCAAATAGCAACTCAGGTAATTACATTAGCCCAGATCCAAAAAGGGACTTAAGCATAGCAATGCTCAGCATTGCAACACCTGAATTCTAGTCACCTAGCCACACACTGGAATCGGCAAACGCTGCGCCGGACACCTAGGCTCCCTATACAATGCATGGAGAGAGAGAGAGAGGTGCCTGAAAATGGGATGCACAAAAACCAGCATGCTCAGTGAGCAGATGTGTAAGCTAGCCCATATCAGACACTGAGGAGAGGGGAACATCCTAGGTCCTGCCCCCTCAGGGACATAGGAGCCTCTCTCTGGGCTGGAGGGAGGTACCTACCCCGGGCAGTGGGTGGACACTTTCAGGGAGGCTAGCATCCTGGCTCTGCCCCATCCACACGAGACCCCACCCCACCCCTCAGGCCCTCCCTGCCCTGCCTCCCACAGCCAGAAAAGCCCCAGGCCCATCGGAACCCCAAACCCCCTTCCCCCTGCCACTGGAGGAGCCCCGGACCGCTCCCAGCTGTGCCAGCAGGCCTACTTAAGCACCGGCCTGGCTGTGCCGGCCCCAGCCCAGCCACGCCGGCCCCGGCAACCCAAGCACCCCTGAGCCGGCCAGAGCCACACTGGCTGACCGACTCGAACCCCAGCCACACCAGGAAACGGACCTAAGTCCCAGGCCAGCTCCAGCTGTGCCGGCCCGAGCAGCCCCAGCACCCCAAGCAGCCCCAGGCTGGCCTGAGGTGTGCTGGCCAACTGACACGAGCCCTGGGCCAGCCCCAGCTGCATTAGCCCAAGCTGCATCAGCCACGGGCCAGCCCCAGCAGCTCCAAACTCAGGGCCTACCCAAGCCACACCAGCTGGAGAATGGGAAAGGCAGTGGACCTCCCCCAGCTGCCCATCGGAAGAACGCTGAGCTTTTCATATACACACCTATTATACCCACTGCCTACATACCTATCGCTGCTTGGAATGCACAGCTGGGAACCCTCTGCTAGAATCAGGTATCTTAGGTGTATAAGCCATTTCTTGAAAGAACAGCAGTGGCCCCTGGCTAACTCCACACAAAACAGCCAGTGGGTCAGGGTGGGAAGTGAAAGAGGAGGAGTCCCCTCTTAGAATCTTTAGCCCAGTGGTCAGTACTCATTGCAGGATGTGGGAGACCTTGGCCTGGATCAAAAAAGGGATTGGAACAGGGGTTTCCCATCTATCAGGGCTATTCTGATGTGGGTCTCCTGTTGAAGCTGTTCCGCCTTGGATAAACAATTAAATATGCATTAGGCTAGAGAGACAGAACGACTGTAGTTCAGCGGCTAAGGCACTCGTCTAAGAAGCAGGAATCCCCTGTTTAAATCCCGTTCTCTTCAAGTAGAGGGAGGAAGTGAACTGGGGTTTCCCACATCCGGAGTGAGTACCCTATACATTGCACTAAGGGTTATAAGTATGACCCTACCAAATTCATGGCCTTGAATAACGCATAACAGACTGTGAAATCTGATCTCCCCCATGATACCTAGCTATTGTACGGGAGGGACAGGGCTGGGGGTACCCCAGCTGGGGACTCCCACCATGTGCTGGGCTCCAGTTGCTAGTCCCAGCTGGGTTGGGGAGGGATAGGACTTCCTCTTTACCTGGAGGGGCAGCTCCTGGGGCCGGTCAGACCCACCTCTGGGCTCTGGTGAGCTGGACACTGAAGGCAGCACAGCCGCTGAGCTCTTGTAGGGGAGGGGCAGGACTGGGGACGACCCATCTGGGGTCTCCTAACATGCAACATGCTCCAGCTGCTAGTCCCAGCCAGGCTATGGCGGAATGGGACTTCCCCTTCCCCTGCAGGGGCCCCTGCCCCTCCCCTAGTGCAGCCAGGGGAGGTTCCTGGAGGTGGATCTGACTGAGCCCCAGGAGCGGCCCATGCAAGGGAAGAGGAAGTCCTGTCCCTCCACAGCCCTGCCGAGATTAGCAGCTGAAGACTGGCGCACAGTATGAGACCCTGGCTGGGGCACCCCCGCCTTGCCCCTCCCCATCTCTGGGCTCAGGAGTTCAAGGGGCCTTGTGTTGGCTGTGGGGAGGAGGCGGGATGGACCATGGTGTCCCACTGACCTTGGGCGGTCACCCACCCATAAGGCAAGCCCTGCCCCCAAAAAAGTGGCAACACCCCCCCTTACTCTGTGACCCCCCCATAACCCTCTTTTGGGTCGGGACTTCCATGGTTACAACATCATGAAATTTCAGATGTAAACATCTGAAACTGGCTATTTAAAAAGTCCTATGACCATGAAATTGACCAAAATGGCCCATGAATTTTGTAGGGTCCTAGTTATAAGGGTAGCCTCCTTCTCCCCCATGCCATTTTGTGTGGAGTTAAGGATGCTATGAGCACACCTTCTGGATCAGGCCCCTGCAGACAAGAGGCAGGGGAACACCTGTCTCCACCTGGTTTGAGAATTGTGCTGGGGTTTAGGTGTGATATTAGGCATCTGGAAGCCTGCCTGATGCAGTGGTACACATGCCCAAAGACAGAAACGTAGGTACCTACTGAGTTTAGATGCCTACAGGGTTAGGGGAAGGGTAAGTGGGAGTTTTGTGCATCACAGTAATGCCTAAATCTGGGATCTGGGCCATTTCTGGATCTGGACCATTCTGCCTAAATTCTTCCTTTTGTTTTGAACAGATATGGTATTCATAGTTTGTTATGAACTACAATGCCAAAATCTAAGGTGTTTATTAAGACAAAATAAAGCTCTCTCGGACAGGAAAAGCCTTCAAATTATTTCAGTTGTACGAAGAAAAGTTTCTGTTCTGTCATACTGAACAGTCTATTAGGTTTATTACTGCTATTCATTATTTGTATTACAGGAGCACACAAAGGACCTCAATTAGGATACGGGTTCTGTTATGGCAATGTACACAGTATTGCTTTGAGAACTAAAGAATTCCTTAACAATTAACGTATAGGAGAATTAAAAGTCCAAGGTTTTCTCCAAAGCAGACATTAACTGTCAATGATGATGGCTTCCATATGAATCTCTTGGAGGTAATACATTAGCAATAAAAAAATTGAAGACACTCACATAGTACAAGTATAAGATACAACAGTTTAAGAAGAAAAAACAAAGTGATAGATTATACATTTATTTATTTTATGATAAAACATCTGTCATTACATAAGAACTTATTATCTATCTGTAGTTGATAGGTTGAGCATGAAAGTGATTTGTACCTTAATAGCAACTCCTCTGGTTTCTGGAAATTCCAGAAGATGGTAAGTCAATTCTTCAATCCTGTTGATAGAGACTCTTCGGTTAGAAGATCTTCGTAAGGCCTGAACTAAAGCCCGTGTTCTGTTATCAATACTCACTCTTGCAATAATCTAAAGATAAACAGATATGTATATTAAGAATATGAAACTGCTCCAAGAAGATATATACAAAACTTGACAAGACTTTTTCAGAATTTTTGTTTTCTTAGATTACTCCAAGAAGAGATGAACGACTTATAGTAGAATACCACTATAGGCTTCAAGGAAGGTGGTTTTATGTTTGTTTGTTTGGGGTTTTTTTACTGAACTGATCTCTGGTTCTTCATTTACGTAAACTAGAAGAGCCTATTATAAATCTGGCTCACAGTGACAGTCCTTCAAATAACTTGGTTCAATGTTTCACCTATGCAGATGAGATTTCAATGTAGCTTTGAAATGATAACATTATAACATGCCTCTGACAACTATAGTAGCTAAAAAACCCAGTATTTGTAAATACTAAGCAAATACTTGCCTTTTCTCTCTGAAGAGACAAACGCTTTTCTTTCCCTTCTGCAGTTTTGATCTCTTTGCCGCCATCCTCTTCATCTTTCAAAGACTCTTTGCGTTCTTGTGATTTATCTTCTGAGGCGGCTTTTGTCTCAAATCTTAACTTGGGGACCAGACTGCCTACATAACTGTCTACAAAAGCTTGTACACTGTTACTAGGGTATGAAAGGAAGCTTGCAATGCTCTTTTTAGTGGAAGTTGGAAGAGCAATATTTGTCTTTTCAGCATCTTGAATCTCAGCAGCAGAAATTAAAGCGGATGCTGAACTCATCCTATTTTCATTACTCATTATGTCACTTTCTGGTGAATCGAGTTTATTTCTGAGTTCGTTCTTAGAGTCTTGTAGAAAAGCATTTCCTTTTTTCTCTTGATCCATAACAGTATTAGTGCCAAAGTACCAGTTGATATGATTTGCTAAAAAGTTGTAAGTCTCTCCAAAATTTGTAGTGAAGTAGCTTACATGAAAAAGGTTGTTTTTAATATCTACAGAATCTTTTAAAGTATCTTGATTAGTGCCACTTCTACTTATCAATGTAGACTCTGAGTTTTCATCTGTGTGAACAAAGTTCTTTACAATTTGACTATTGTTGTAATCTCCCTGAACAGCAACACATGTAGTTCGTTTATCATTTTCTAGGTTTACCTGGAGATTGTTTTCCTGAACATTATTTTCAAATGCTTTCCCCAATATGCCAGAGTTGGGCTTGAATCGAGCTATTCGTGCAACCAGTTCACTGTGAGTGCCAGAAACAGCCTTTGAAACAGATTCAAAAGTGTTCTTAATTCGTGACATACGATTATTCACTTTTGTTAGTCCCTTGGGAGAAGAAGTGCTATGTTTAGAAACTCTATAATACAAAAAGTCATGGCTATAATTGTGTTTACTACACTCCAGTGTTTTGCTTCTGGTCCATTTACATTGAGTTTTGCTTGAATGAAAAACTCTAAGTGGAATACCATGACTAATCCTCCAATAAAGTTTAGGTCTACACAAGTAGTACAGCTGCTTGTTTCTCTGCTTCCCCCAAAGGCTTCTTGTGTTAATCAGGAGATACAAATATTCATTTAAAGGCAAATTAACTGACATTACTTATAAATATTTATGTCTTTCATATGTTGCTTCTTTACTTCACGCCAGAAAGCTTATCTCAAAAAAGTCACACTTCATGATGTTATCTGAAATGGAAAAACATTAGTTAAAATAAAGATTAGGAGTAGTTTACAAGTGAATACAATTTAGTTCTCTTTCTACTTAAATAGGGAACAAACATATTCAAATGAGATAAGTTCTTAGGGGTACTGTATTGCTCAGAGTATTTGGTAATGACATGCAGAACCTTCCCACTTTAAGTTATTAGTTTAAATGCACCCCAAGGCAATAAGCATCAACCAAAGTCACTCAAAATATTTGTTTGCTTATAAGAAATCAGAAGGTAGCCCCCATACAGTTTCTAATAGACAGGTGAGCAGAGACCAAGGGTAACATGGAAATGTCATCCCTAAAAATGATTTTTCCAGTCAAGGTGTTGTATGTGTTCTGTGAATAAATAGTTGACTTTACACTTTAGGACTGCAAATCCAGCACATTCCACCAATAAAAATAATATCTTGAATACCTTTCATCCTGAATCTTATAAATCTCATACAACCTATACACTGAGATTTAAGACACCACTGAAGAACCGCCACTTCTGGAGTGAAATGCAAATACTATACAATAGCTGCTACACCAGCTGAAAGTGTAGGAAGAATTCAGGCAGGCAGATTATTACTCCAACTAGAATTTGGCCCAAACATCAGGATTTAACACCTCTGTTCTTGTGAATACTGCCATAAGTAGTCAGGACACGGTTTGCAAAAGCTGAGGAAGCCATATTTTGAGATGCATGGCTGCAGACAGGTAAGTGATGTACATGCACAGCGCACAGATATATAGACTATGTATACACAGATATGGTATACATGCACACACATTCATACACAATATAAACATAGTGACAGGTACACATAGGTGCTACTTAGCTATCACATACCCAATACATGCTACAAATACAGACAAGAACACAAGACACTCACTAGCTCTAAGATACAACTGCATTTGCTCCAACCCCTCAGACAGAGACAAACACTTACAGGATCTCTATCAAGCGTTCTTAAAACTACAATGCCCACCTGGTGAAGTGAAGAAACAGATTGACAGAGCCAGAAGGATACCCAGAAATCACCTACTACAGGACAGGCCCAACAAAGAAAGTAACAGAACGCCACTAGCCGTCACCTAGAGCCCCCAACTAAAACCTCTCCAGCGCATCATCAAGGATCTACAACCTATCCTGAAGGACGATCCCTCACTCTCACAGACCTTGGGAGACAGGCCAGTCCTCGCTTACAGACAGCCCCCGCAACTTGAAGCAAATACTCACCAGCAACTACAATCACACAACAGAAACACTAACCCAGGAACCTATCCCTGCAACAAACTCCGTTGCCAACTCTGTCCGCATATCTATTCAAGGGACATCATCATAGGACTAACCATATCAGCCACACCATCAGTGGCTCGTTCACCTGCACATCTACCAATGTGATATATGCCATCATGTGCCAGCAATGCCCCTCTGCCATGTACATTGGCCAAACCAGACAATCTCTACGCAAAAGACTAAATGGACACAAATCAGATGTCAAGAATTATAACATTCAAAAACCAGTCAGAGAACACTTCAATCTCCCTGGACACTCAATAACAGACTTAAAAGGGGCAATTCTTCAACAAAAAAACTTCAAAAACAGACTCCAACGAGAAACTGCAGAACTGGAATTAATTTGCAAACTGGACACCATCAAATTAGATCTGAATAAAGATTGGGAGTGGATGGGTCATTAGAAAAACTAATTTCTCCCTACTGTTACTCACACCTTCTTGTCAACTGTTTGAAATGGGCCACCCTCATTACCACTACAAAAGTGATTTTTCCTCCGTTGGTATTCTACTGTTAAGAACTGAATTGTCCCATTAGCACTGACCCCCCACTTGGTAAGGCAACTCCTATATTTTCATGTACTGTGTATATATTTCTGCTACTGCATTTTCCACTCCATGCATCTGATGAAGTGGGTTTTAGCCCACGAAAGCTTATGCCCAAATAAATTTGTTAGTCTCTAACCACAAGTACTCCTCGTTGTTTTCACTGCTGGTATAAGCACCATAACACACAAACAGGGCACACACACTGTATAAGCACAGAGAGATATATACATGATATACGGAGGACAAGATACATGGCATATGCACATACAGGACACAAATATGCAGTATAAACACAGTGACATCACACACACAAGATAAACATGGTCCAAAGGCTGTGATACACACAAAGGCAGGACAAAGTGATAGGCACCCAGTGACACGGGACACCTGCACGTAGACACAGTGCCATATACGGTATAAACAAGTAGTGTGACACATGGGGCTGAGGGGAGGACACACCCAGGGATACACACCCAGTGTGACATGCGGGGTGG
>NW_020664419.1:47000476-47055610 GCF_002925995.2 Terrapene triunguis | reverse complement strand
CATGCGGGGTGGCGGGCAGGGCACACCGAGGGATACACACCCAGTGTCACACACGCAGATACACTCACCCCGAGACAGGCCTGCCACAGTCTCGCTTGTTCACCCTCCCATCCCCAGACGTGCCTGACACAGTCTCCCGCCCGCCCCGAGACGCGCACAGCCCAGGTGCCCGGACACACGCCCGGGGAGCCGGTCAGGCGTGTGCCGAGCGCGGCGCAGGCCCGGCCCACGCTGAGCGGAGCCCGCTGCCACTTACCCCGGGGGGACCCGGCCCCAGGCCGGCGCGGGGTGGCACCTCCTGGGCGATGGCCCCGCCCCTCTCTGGCAAGACCCCGAGGAGACCCCGCGACCTGCCGCCCCCCTCAGACAGGGGCAGCGCTGGGGCGTTCCCCGTCGCTCCTGGCGCGCGGGCCGCGGCAGGTCCCTCACAGCGGCGGGGCCTGGAGATCGGCTCAAAACAACAACACAGCGACAGGCAGGAACCGGAGGCACGCAAGCGCGCATGCGCCGGACCCCGGAACCAGCGGCAGGGCGGTGCGCGTCGTCCCTTCCGCCCAGCGCTGCGTGAGAGACCCACCCCCGCCCCGAGCTCCGCGGCCGCTCCTTCCCTCCGCTGAGCGTGTCTCGCCGCGCACCACCCCAGCCTCGCTACCCGCAGATCAAACCCCGGGGGCTCTGGGCAGGCTGGGCCCACCTGGCAGCCCCGAGTGGCTCTGTTACCCAAGACTCGCTGTGCTAGGTCAGCCGGGTGGTACATCTAGTCCAGTATCCTGTCTTCTAACAGTGGCCAATGTCCGGTGTTTTAGAGGGAATGACCAGGGCAATTTGTCCGGTGCCCTATTCCCTGACCCCCAGTCCTAGCTTCTGGCACTCACAGCGTGGGGTTGTATCCCTGACCATGTTGGCTAATCCCCGTTGATGGCCCTTATCTCTTTCTTTCTTTTTTTTTTTTTTAACCCAGCTACAGTTTTGGTCTTCACAATATCCTGTGGCAACAAGTTCCATGGTTGACTGTGCGTTATATGAAAAAGTACTTCCTTTGGTTTGTTTTAAACCTGTGCCTATTTATTTTGTTGGGTGACCCTTCGGTGTTGTGTTATGTGAAGGAGTAAATAACACTTCCTTATTCACTTTCTATAGACCTCTAGCATATCCCCCCTTAGTCATCTCTTTTCCAAGCTGAAAAGTTTCAGTCTTATTAATCCCTCTCATATGGAACTTCTCCCCGGCTGGGGCTCCCCCAGCCCTGCCCCTTCCCATGGAGTAGATCAGATTTCATGGTCTGTGACATGTTTTTCCCAACCATGAATTTTTGTCGCCCTTCTCTTTACCTTTTCCAGTTCTAATATATCTTTTTTGTGATAGGGTGACTAAAACTGCACACAGAATTCAAGGTGTGGACGTACCATGGATTTACGTAGTGGCATTGTGATATTTTGTGAAGTCTTATCTGTCACTTTTCTAATAGTTCCTAACATTTTGCTCGCTTTTTTGACTGCTGCTGCACATTGAGCAGATGTTTTCAGAGAACTATCCACAAAGACGCCAAGATCTTTCTTGAGCGGTAACAGCTAATTTAGATCCCATCGTTTTGTATGTATAATTGAGATTATGTTTTCCAGTGTTCATTACTTTGCATTTATCAACATTGAATTTAATCTGCCATTTTGTTGCCACTCATCTAGTTTAGTAAGATCCCCGTGTACCTCTTCGTGGTCAATTTTGGACTTAACTATCTTGAATAATTTTGTATCATCTGCAAATTATACCACCTTGCTGCTTAGCCCTTTTACCAGATCATTTATGAATATATTTAACAGCACTGGTTCCAGTACTGATCCCCGGAGGACATCACTATTTACTTCTGTCCATTCTGAAAACTGACCATTTATTCCTACCCTTTGTTTCCTGTCTTCTAACCAGTTAGTGATCCATGAGAGGACCTTCCCCCTTCTCCCATGACTTCTTATTATGCTTAAGAGCCTTTGCTGATGGAGCTTGTCAAAGGCTTTCTGAAAGTCCAAATACACTATATCCACTGGATCACCATTGTCCATGTGTTTGTTGACACCCTCAAACAATTCTAATAGATTAGTGAGGCATGTTTTCCCTCTACAAAAGTCGTGTTGACTCTTCTTCAACACACCGTGTTCATCTGTATGTCTGATAATTCACTGTGATGGGTTGGGTCACAGAGACCCCCTTGGGACTGCCACCTGATGTGCTGAGACTACCTCTGAGCCCGTTTTCCCTGGCAGCTTGGGACTTCAGTACCCTGTCTTATTGAGCCAGTCATGCTAGCCTGCTACAAACACAGACCCAGGTCTGAACCATGTCCCCCACAAGCTGCAGACTTAACTGAAAACAGCTTAACAAGTGCTCTGTCTCTAGCACCCAGTTCCCAATGGGAGCCAAACCCAAAATAAATCTGTTTTACTCTGTATAAAGCTTATACAGGGTAAACTCATAAATTGTCCATCCTCTCTAACACTGATAGAGAGATATGCACAGCTGTTTGCTCTCCAAGGAACTAATTACTTGCTCTGGATCAATTAATAAGCAAAAAGTGATTTTATTAAGTATAAAAAGTAGGATTTAAGTGGTTCCAAGTAATAACAGACAGAACCAAGTAAGTTACCAAGCAAAATAAAACAAAAACATGCAAGTAAAAAAATTAATGGAGACATTCTATCTCCTAGAACAGGAAGGGACCTTGAAAGGTCATCGAGTCCAGCCCCCTGCCTTCGCTAGCAGGACCATGTACTGATTTTGCCCCAGATCCCTAAGTGGCCCCCTCAAGGATTAAACTCACAACCCTGGGTTTAGCAGGCCAATGCTCAAACCACTGAACTATCCCTCCCCCTAGGTTTAAGCCTAATACATTAAGAAACTGAATACAGGTAAATCTCACCCTCAGAGATGTTCCAGTAAGCTTCTTTCACAGACTAGACCCCTTCCTAGTCTGGGCCCAGTCCTTTCCCCGGTACAGTCCTTGTTCTAGCTCAGGTGGTAGCTAGGGGATTTTTCATGACTGCAGCCTCCTTTGTTCTGTTCCACCCCCTTCTATAGCTTTGGCACAAGATGGGAATCTTTTGTCTCTCTGGGTCCCCACCACTCCTTCTAAATGGAAAAGCCCGAGGTTTAAGATGGATTCCAGATGGCTTACAAGTAAACAGAGCCACCTACAGTCAATTGTCCTAGTTAATGGGAGCCATCAAGATTCCAAATCACCATTAATGGCCCACACTTTGCATAATTACAATAGGACCTCAGAGTTATATTTCGTATTTCTAGTTTCAGATACAAGAATGATACATTCATACAAATAAGATGAACACAGTAGATTATAAGTTTTGTAATGATACCTTACAAGAGACCTTTTGCATGAAGCATATTCCAGTTACATTATATTCACACTTATTAGCATATTTTCATAAAATCATATAGAGTGCAACGTCACACTGGTCTTTACTATAGTTTCATCCAATTTGCCTCTGAGGTGCCTCATCTCTGAAAAGTCTTTATAGATTAGAACCAAGGTTGTAGTTCAGGCTGGAGACCATTGGGGAGTCTGTGGATCTATTGAGGCACTGGGTATGGGCAGGTGCGAGCCGTGTACGTCAGGTTTTCTTACCTAGGTCCACTTTGCATGTAGTGCCAGATGCAGCTTCCACATGATGATCATGCTCAGTCATAGATAAATTGACCTGCACAGGCCTGATCTACACATGATGAAAATGTGGATGATTTTTTTCATGGATCAGGTGGCACTGCCTCCTTCAGCTGTGAACTCAAAGGGGACTTAAATATTAGGCATTCATAGCACTGACTTAGGTGCCCAGGCTCCTACAATGGGGAAAAGTTAAGCACCTCTGAATGAACTCTACAAAAGCAAGCATGTTGAGCAGAGAGTCACCTAACCTAGTCAATATCAAATGCTGAAGGGTGGCATGGAGGGAAGGCATGATGAGGGCTAAACCGCTGTACTTCAAAGGGACTTAAGTACCTAAATCCACACCAGAGGGAGGTGCAGATCTCAATGTAAGATTCATAGCTGCGAACCTTCTTCTGGAGACAGGCACTTAAGCTCTTTCTCAACAAATACCAAGGAGGTGATGGTGGTTGGTGGTAGTGTTCCTCTTTTTCTCGGTAGCCCATAGATTTGTTGTAGAAATCTGGATCTTTTTTAGCATTTAAAACTAAAGAGAAAGGAAAATCAAAGTCTTTTCACCAATAATTCTCAAACAAAACAAAAAAAGGATATATTTGCTGAATAAATTTGTAATGACTATTTCACCCAGGGCTTGTCTACACTGGCCTGCTAAATTGGCGTTGTTCCTATTGATGCAGTGGCATCAATTTAGCGGATCTGGTGAAGACGCAATAAGTTGACGGGAGAGCAAAGTCTTATTTATTGAGATAAAATTTAGGTGACTAAATTATATTCAATAAAGCAAGAAAAAGCATTACAGTATATATATATTGTAGTGCATTAACAAACATTTTAACATTGTGCTTCTTCAACTCAAAAAAGTAGTGCATTAACTAACATATACATGTAGTAAGGACCAATTACATTGAGATTATACATTTAAATGGCACAGGGGACTACACAGACTGTATAACAAATACAGTGTTGTGGTATTGGTACACACTGACCCTTTCATACATATGCATAAGGCTTTTAACATTAGACTTATTACAAAGTAGCATACAAATAACCTATGCACATGTATAAAATAGCATTACAATTAGGGCTGTCAATTAATCGCGGTCAACTCACGCAATTAACTCAAAAATTAATCATGATTAATTGCAGTTTTAATCTCACTGTTAAACAATAGACTACCAATTGAAATTTATTAAATATTTTGGATGTTTTTCTACACTTTCATATATATTGTATTCTGTGTTGTAATTGAAATCGGTGTATAGTATTTTTATTACAAATATTTGCACTGTAAAGTGATAAATAAAAGAAATAGTATTTTTTAATTCACCTTATACAAGTACAGTACTGTAGTGCAATCTCTTTGTCATGAAAGTGCAATTTACAGATGTAGATTTTTTTTTGTTACATAACTGCATTCAAAAACAAAACAATGTAAAACTTCAGAGCCTACAAGTCCACTGAGTCCTACTTCTTGTTCAGCCAGTCGCTCAAACAAGTTTGTTTACATTTCAGGAGATAATGCTGCCTGCTTCTTATTTACATGTCACCTGAAAGTGAGAACAGGCATTTGCATGGCACTTTTGTAGCTGGCATTGCAAGGCATTTACGTGCCAGATATGCTAAACATTTGTATGCCCTTTGATGCTTCGGCTACCATTCCAGAAGACATGCTTCCATGCTGATGATGCTCATTAAAAAAAAGCGTAATTAAATTTGTGACTGAGCTCCTTGGGGGAGAATTGTATGTCACCTACTCTGTTTTACCCACATTATGCCATATATTTCATGTTATAGCAGTCTCGGATGATGACCCAGCACATGTTGTTCATTTTAAGAACACTTTCACTGCAGATTTGACAAAACGCAAAGAAGGTACCAATGTGAGATTTCTAAAGATAGCTATAGTACTTGACCCAAGGTTTAAGAATCTGAGTGCTTCCCAAAATCTGAGAGGAACGAGGTGTGGAGCACGCTTTCAGAAGTCTTAAAAGAGCAACACTCCGATGCGAAAACTACAGGACCCAAACCACCAAAAAAGAAAATCAACCTTCTGCTGGTGGCATGTGACTCAGATAATTAAAATGAACATGTGTCGGTCCACATTGCTTTGGATTGTTATCGAGCAGAACCCGTTATCAGCATGGACACATGTCCTCTGGAATGCTGGTTGAAGCATGAAGGGACATACTAATCTTTAGCGCATCTGGTACGTAAATATCTTGCGATGCCGTCTACAACAGTGCCATGAGAACACCTGTTCTTACTTTCAGGTGACATTGTAAACAAGAAGCAGGCAGCATTATCTCCTGCAAATGTAAACAAACTTGTTTGTCTGAGCAATTGGCTGAACAAGAAATAGGACTGAGTAGACTTGCAGGCTTTAAAATTTTACATTGTTTTATTTTTGAATTCAGTATTTTTGTACATAATCCTACATTTGTAAGTTCAACTTTCATGATAATCACCACCGTGCATTCAAGCAGGGAGGAGTTTGTCTGTCAGGCTGGGAGAAGAAGGCAATGCTTTCTGGCTTGGGGGAGGAGGGAAGATGTAAAGTTGCTGGAAGAGCAGTCAGCGTGGTGGATGACTCACCACCTAGGAATGAGGGGCTTAAAAAGGTCAGCTTCTTTACTCAGAACAGGCTGGGCAGCAGGCAAGGAGGCTCCAGTGCATGGCTTGCTGCAGGACCACGTGGAAGCCAGCATGTGAAACAGCATGAAACAGCTGGCTCCCAGGCACCAACGGAGGAAGCATGTGCCTGGGGCAGCACATCCTAAGGGGTGGCATTCCATCCATTCTTGGGGCGGCACAGTACGGGCGGCTTTTTTATTTTATTTTTTTGCTTTGGCAGTTCGGGCGGCAGTCTGAG
This sequence comes from Terrapene triunguis, assembly GCF_002925995.2. Classification (NCBI taxonomy): domain Eukaryota; kingdom Metazoa; phylum Chordata; order Testudines; family Emydidae; genus Terrapene; species Terrapene triunguis. The sequence continues at coordinate 47,049,068 of NW_020664419.1, read as the reverse complement.
CTTTGGGGCAGCAAAAATGGTAGAGCCGGCCCTGATAGCTCCAGGGGCACTGAGAAGGGTGAGCTTGGGAAAACGGGACTGTTACCCTCCCTAGCCCCAGAGACAGGGAAGGGCAGGCAGAGGCAAATTACACAGAAAGGGGACAGTGGAAAGAAGGGGAACTAGCATCCCCCTGCCCCAGGTACTTCCACCCACAGGCAGGCTGGAAGCTGCAATCGGGGAGGGTGAATTTGCAAGCGAGGGAGGCTAGTCAGTGTCTGAAACAATCAACGTGCTTTGGTTGGGGGGGAGGGGAGGAGAAGGGAGAGGAAGGCAAGGAAATTTAATTGTTTCATGTACCAGCCGTGCTGCAAGTGGATGTATCAGGCTGCAATTCTTTTGGGCTCAGGTTGCTGCTCAGGTGCTTGTACCTTTGCTTAAAAGGGTGCAAGCAGAGGCAGCAGCGGTAGTGCAGGGCAGTCCCAATGCAGATCAAGGGCTAGAAGGGGACCCAAGGCAGACAGTATTGCAGCAGGGGCGAGGGGGGTTCACAAGTACGGGGGCTGCTAATGCCCAGGGTGGTGTGTTTAATAACCCAAGGCATAACCCAGGGCAGCCTCATGGACTGAGGAAGGGAAATGACTGAAAGGAAGCATCCACACATGCAGGAGGGCAGGCTGTGTGCATTAATGGGGTAGTCAGCAGAGCTCTGCAGCAAATGGTCAGTGAAGTTGTTTCTGAGGTTTTCTTCACAGCATTACAGCGCTTCCAAAGGGCTTGAGGTCACCCATAACCAGGATGTTCTCTTCCACCGAACACAAGGGACGGCAGTAATGCTTCTATGTAGCTTAATCTTTCCCTTATGAAAGTACAAATGCCTCCTCTACCTAGTTTTCAGTCTTACCTAAAGGCATATACCCTAGAATTTTAAAAGCAATCTTTTCAACCAACCATGTTTCTTGGATACAAGTGATATCTGGTTCAGTTCTCATTTCAAGTATATTTTCTTTTACTTCTTGATCATGTGCTATCAAACTGTGTGCATTGCAACAAAATATCATAATTCCCATACTGGTCATATTTCATCATGACCCTCATTTAAGATTGCATGAATATGATCCATTGACATATTGCTAACATACAGGTATTTTTCCACAGCCCTTGGTATAATTTTCATTTTTCCCATTTGTAATGTGCAATTTCTCACTTATCACAAATGCAATAAACCTCTTTTTCCCACTACCAATATATCATTGCTGATTCCTTCTTCAGTATTTATCATATTCTTTATAGAATGAGGCTGTATCTTCAGTTCCTCTTTTCCTGTGATGATTTTCTCTTCCTTCTCCGCTGAATGTTTTGAGAGTCTCCTTAGAGCTTCTGCATAAGATATATTATTAACAGTTTTTGCATCTCTTTAGTTTGTTTTGCCACAATACATCCTCTATATGGGACTGTAATTCCCAATGCAATTACTACACTTCACCTCCCTATCGACACAATTTTCATAGGAGTGCTCATCCTCACATTTACCACATCTTGTTTTCCCTTTACCAAACATGTCACATGTCCATATTGGGACACTTATAATCAGGGCTTTGGAGCGGCGCCTGGAGCTGGAGCGCGGAGCAGCTCCGGAGCAGTGGAGCTGCAGGTTTTTGCCTGGAGCTGGAACGGAGCCGGAGCACAGCTCCAAAGCCCTGCTTACCTTAGGGGAGGAGGATATAAGGCTTGGTTCTAAAGATCTGATGCCCTAGTATTATTTTATCAGGTAGAGTCCCTTCCTTAAATGTAATCAGTACAGCTTTTGATGGCTTTTTTTCTCCTCTTTTACTAAGGCCTGATCTATGCTATAAAATTAGGCTGAAGTAAGCCGCTTTGCATCGACCTAGTTGTGTATATGTCTACACTTAAATTTGTCTCCCATCAACAGAAGCTCCCCATTATGCTGCCACCACCTCCCTAAGTGGCATTGAGCCATGGTTGATGTACTGAGGTCGTGCAAGTATAGACACTGCGTTCTCTATGCTGATCCTAACAGTCCTCCAACAGCTGTCCCACAATGCCCAACACTGACCGCTCTGGTCATAATTTTGACCTCCACTGCCCAGAAGTCCGGCAGACTGGAAGGCCCCAGGTCCCTTTAAAGCCCTGCAAATTTTTGAAGTGTCTTTTCCTGATTTTCCAGGTTGGTGAGCATACTTAACAGCTCTCCACTGTGCAACTGTCTCGCTGACCATGCCAGCTACTCGCTCCAAATGTGCTTCAGCTTGGAGTAGACAGAAAATATTGGATCTTCTGGCCTAAGGGAAGAAGTGTCTGTGCAAGCACAGCTATGGACCAGCCATAGAACTGTAGACATCTACGAGCAAACTGGAGATGCAGGAAAAGGAGTACAACAGGGACCAGCAGCAGTGCCATGTGAAAGCTAAGGAACTGTGGCAAGCATACCAGAGAGGCCAACAGTCAATCCAGTACCAAGCTGCAGACCTGCTGCTTTTACAAAGAGCTACATGCTATACTTGGCAGAGAAATCATCATGTTTCCCAATGATTCAGTTCTTGCAGCTCTGCAAATACTGGAGGATTGTGTGTCCTGTGCTTCCAAAACTCATGACAATAGTGCAGAGCTGTCCAGGTTCCATGCTTTTATAAGAGATGGTGGACAGTGAAGAGGGACATGCAGGTTTGTGGGATTTTGAAAAAAAAAAAAAACACATGACAATGATGGGATGGAGACAGTTGCCCACCTTGATCCTAGTCACCCCTGTGCAACTTGTTTCTGCCCCACCATGCATTGCCAAAACTTCCAAAAGAAGAGAGTGCTGAATGGTTGCACACTGGGATGCCTACCCCTGGAGCACCGCACTGTGTATCTATACAAGCAATCCTGTTGAGTATCTGCACTGCGAACAATACACAAGCAACATACTAATTGCAGCAACTTTATGCTGACATAATTTGCATCAAAGTTTGTATTGTAGACCTGGCCTAGTTAGCTGCTTACTTGTAACGCTATCTTCTAGGCTTTTTGTTATCTCATTGGTCAGTTCCAGTGGTACCCCATATATTACCCCCTTCATTTCGGTCAAACATTTTGGTAGATGGCAACTTATTTTAACTTTCCCTAAAGTTTTAGTTTGTTAGGCATTTATCAGCCTATTCTTTGTATTTACATGCAGCTAAAAAATCCCTATCTTGCATTTTTCTGGCTTTTACTATATCCCCTATGCTTTCTTAAAACCAGTCATAGCTACTTTCACAGTGTTAACATCACCTATTCTTGTTTTCTTTGGTAGTGGCCTTAGTTATAACATTTTGATTTATTTATTTTCTCAGCTTTGCTTTTTTGACTATGTCACCATTATTTGAGTCTGCTCCTTTTTTTCTACTTTGTATCCATTCACCCTCTCTACTAAGTGCTTCTTCATTTTCTGGAGTTACCTTTTTTGGGGGGGGTCAGACAATCTTCCATGGCAGCCCACAGCCAGTCCTAGCTCCAGTACTCCTCGCATCCCAGCCTTCTAATAACCCTCATTAACAACTCTCAGACTGAGCTCACTCAGCACTTTTATAAGGCACAGGTGCCCATTAACTATCACCTGATCTTCCTTAGTCCTGCCCCCTCAGACTGGGAAGTAGCTAATTAATTATTGCACAGGTGTGGCTGGCCCCATCTCCCCTTAAAAGATCCTTGGAAACAATTATATCAAATTTCTAGGCACCTAACTCAGGATTTATGGATCACAGTGCTGTTCCTATGATTTTCTAGGCACCTAAAAGTTAGGCGCTGCAACACTCAGTGCACAACACAAGTGTCTTTTGTGGTCTGGACCATATTGCTTAGCATCATGAAGAGTCCTATTAGATTCTACACCTAGTAGTCTGTGCCCGACAGTCCCTAACAGCATGAGTCTGTTTCCAGATGAAGTTAATGGTGAAAGTTGGTTGACATTTGTCACAGTTCAGGGCAACAGCATCTGTATTTCCCTTCAATGGTCCAGTAAGGGCACCTTCTCTTAGGCTTCCAGTTCCCCAGCTGTTGCCTTTTTGGGGTGGAGACCTGGGTCTCCCTCCCTTCTGACCAGGGTATTTCCAGGCTGCACAGTTTGCTGCCTTCACTATGTTTTTTCCAGCAGAGACAGGCTGCCCAAGCACACCTGCTTGCTGTCTCTTCAGAGATGGCTAACAGAGTGACTGCCCACAGTTACAGATACCACACAGCTCTTTTTATGCAAACTTGTTTTAATCTTAAGGTAAAAGTGCTACAGAGGAAACATTAAAAACAATAAAAGATGCTATACACATTAACAAGCTTACAAGAGATCACCCGAACCATAACAGGCTCTAGCAGGAACAGTCCTTCAAAACCCCACAAAGGGGTCTCTTCTACAGTCACAAATTCATAACAGTCTCTGCTCAGAGCTAGCATCCAGTCTTATGGGCCTCAATAGGTCAAGTCCTTCCAATCCATCTCTAAGGATTGGGGCTCTCTGTGGACCAGAGGTCCTGCCTGTTTGCTGGATCAGTTTGCCCTGAGACAGTTTAAAACCAGGCTATTTATCCAAAAATCCATTTTTGTCTGTTGGTCCCTGGAGAATCTAGTTTGAACTAGTATATGCATACCACTCCAGGGGGTGGCTTCAAAGGTCTGATGATGGAGGAATTACATTATCATCTCACCCTCCTAGTAGAAAAGGTACATACAATAACACACACACAATTGCATTTTTAATATAATGGACCCCAAAAGTATTTAACCTAATTCAATAAGGTTTAACTTAATTCATTAAAGTTTATCTTCATTCCATAAGGTTTGTCCAGGATATTGCTGGGTATTGTCAGTCTGCTTGACTCCAATATCTCAAATTCATCTTTGGGGAAAATACTGTGTTTTTCACATTAACATAGTTTAACAGTAGTCAGAAGCTTTATAGTATTCTTCATTAAAAAAAAAATTAAATACAGAATAGATATATTCTGCATCCTAACACTAGATGGCAGCCAAAAGTGGCAAAAAGCCCCTTTCTTTCAAAACTGTCATGTAAGGATTAATTGACAATTTCATTTTATACACTGAAAGTTCTCAAAATATTAAGAATGGAGAATACTGGATGGGTGTAAAAGTTATGATCTTATCACATTAGATGCTTTGAGCTCCTTTCAGTGGTACTGTGGTTTCTGGCACGGATGCTGTTAATTGACTAGAACGTTTTCTGTGTTATAGCTAGGCTCTCTCATTGCTTTTTTCCCCCTCAGCCACATCCCTACAGTATTTTCCCCCCTCTTTAGGGAATAATAAAAATATTTTAATTTTAGGCTTAAACAACTGAGCCAGATACATAGTAAGCCTACTGAGAAGACTTTTATTAACAATGATCCCCATGGCTGTGCTTGTTCTTAGTAGCTTCTGAAAACAAACAATGCGAGACCTGATTCTGTGATACGCTGAGTGTCTTCAGCTCTCATTAGCTTAATGGAAAATAAAGGGTGCTCAGAATCTTACAAGATGGAGACTTGATGTGATATTAATTTGTAAGTGAACCCCAATTTGCATGAAGAAAAGACTAAAATGACGTAGTTGTAGAAAAGGCAGTTCAAGTTGATAGAAAGTTACAAACTGGGACTTGTTGTAGACATTACAGAAATCAATCCATTTAAGGAACAGGAGAAACTTTCTGAGCAGTTACACACTTCCCTCTCTGTCCTAAATCCAACTGCACATACTTAAAAAGAGGTTTTGAGGAATTCTTGTAGCAGACAAGCCGGAGGCCTTAAAGGAACAATAACCACATAAGGACACATTCATCCCTTAATGATAGAATCATAGAAATGTAGGTCTGACAGGGACCTTGAGAAGCCCTCAAGTCCAGCCCCCTCTGTTGGAGCTGGGCCAAATAACCCTAGATCATCCCTGACAGGTGTTCATTCAACTTGCTCTTAAACTCTCCAATGGTGGGCACTTCACAACCTCCCTTGGAAGCCTGTTCCAGAATTTAACTGCCCTTATAATTAGAAAGGTTTTCCTAATATCTAACCTAACCTTCCCTTGCTGTAGATTAAGGATATGACTTCTTGTCCTACCTTCAGTGGACATGGAGAACAATTGATCACAGTCCTCTTTCTAAGGTCCCCCCTCAGTCTTCTTTTCTCAAGACTAAACATGCCCAGTTTTGCTAACCTTTGTTAAGCTTTTATCATTTTTTGTTGTTTTCATCTGGATTCTCTCTAGTTTGTCCACATCTTTCCTAAATGTTGCACTCAGAATTGGACACACCAGTGTCCTCACCAGTGCCTACTGGAGTGGGACAATTACCTTCCATGCTTTACATACAACACTCTTGTTAATACACCCCAGAATATTAGCCTGTTTTGCAGCATTACATTGTTGACTCTCATTCAATTTGTGATCCACTATAATTCCTAGATCCTTTTCAGCAATACTACCACCTCACCAGTTATTCCCCATTTTGTAGCTGTGTATTTGATTTTTCCTTCCCAAATGAAGGACTTCGATCTGAAATCAGATGAAATTTGGTAAAAACAAGTGTAATTCTCCAATTTGTCAAGGTCATTTTGAATTCAAATCCTATCTTTCAATGTGCTTGCAACCCCTCCAAGATTGGTGTCATCCATAAATTTTATAAGCATATGTTCCACTCTATTATATAAAAATATCTACTAGTATGAGACCCAGGACTGACCCTTGCAGGGCCCCACTAGATATGTCCTCCCAGTGACAGCAAACCAATGATAACTATTCTGAGTGCTATCTTTCAACCAGTTGTGCACCCCCCTTTTAGTAATATAATCTAGACCACATTTCCCTGGTTTGCTTATGAGAATGTCATGTAGGACTGTGTTCAAAAGCCTCACTGAAGTCAAGGTATGTCATGTGTTCTGCCTCTCTCTATTTGCTTCAAGTTGGGGGTCTGTGAGACCTTGGGAGGCAGGCCAGTCCTCGCTTACAGACAGCCCCCCAACCTGAAGCAAATACTCACCAGCAACTACACACCACACCACACTACAGAAACACTAACCCAGGAACCGATCCCTGTAGCAAACCTCGTTGCCTACTCTGTCCCCATATCTACTCTAGCGACACCATCAGAGGACTCAACCACATCAGCCACGCCATCAGAGGCTCATTCACCTGCACATCTACTAATGTTATATATGTCACTATGTGCCAGCAATGCCCCTCTGCCATGTACATTGGCCAAACCGGACAGTCCCTACGTAAAAGAATAAATGGACACAAATCGGACATCAGGAATGGTAACATACAAAAGCCAGTAGAAGAACACTTCAATCTTCCTGGACATTCTATAACAGATTTAAAAGTGGCTATACTTGAACAAAAAACTTCAGAAACAGATTTCAAAGAGAAACAGCAGAACTAAAATTCATTTGCAAATTTAACACCATTAATTTGGGCTTGAATAGGGACTGGGAGTGGCTGGCTCATTACAAAAGCAGCTTTGCCTCTCCTGGAATTGACACCTCCTCATCTATTATTGGGAGTGGACTACATCCACCCTGATTGAATTGGCCCTGTCAACACTGGTTCTCCACTTGTGATGTAGCTCCCTTCTCTTTATATGTCATTATATAATGCCTGCATCTGTAATTTTCACTCCATGCATCTGAAGAAGTGGTTTTTTACCCACGAAAGCTTATGCCCAAATAAATCTGTTAGTCTTTTAAGGTGCCACCAGACTCCTTGTTGTTTTTGTGGATACAGACTAACACGGCTACCCCCTGATACAAACTGATTTTTTGACAATTTGTTCCAGTATCTTTCCAGGTACCAAAGTGAGGCTGACAGTTCTATAATTCCCTGGTTCTCCCCCCCCCCCCCCCCCCTTTTTGAGAGAGAGGTACTATGTTTGCCCTTTTTCAGTCCTCTGGCACCTCACCCATCCTCCATGAGTTCTCAAAGATAATCACTAATGGTTCTGAGATTGCTTCAACTAGTTCTGTAAGTATTCTATGGTAAATTTTACCTGAATATTTTACTTTAATACATCTCCTTATCTAAATATTCTTTAACCTTTTCTTTCCCTATTTTGTCTGGCATTCCTTCTCCCTTGTTAATATTATGTTGAGTGTTTGATCACAATTGGCCTTTGTAGTGAAGACTGAAGCAAAATAAACATTAAACACCTCAGCCTTCTAGATGTCATCAGTTATTAGCTCTCCTTCCCTACTAAGGAAAGGACCTACACTTGCCTTTGTCTTTCTGTTGCTCCCAATGTATTTAAAGGACCTCTTATTGCCTTTATGTCCCTTGCTAGGTGTAACTCATGTAACTCTTCTGCCAGGTGGAGCCAGCAGCAACAAAGGGTGGGATCAGTATCTAGGGCAGGGGTTCTCAAACTGGGGGTTGTGAGGTTATTACATGGGGGGGTCATGAGCTGTCAGCCTCCACCCCAAGCCCCGCTTTGACTCCAGCATTTATAATGGTGTTAAATATACAAATAAGTGTTTGTGAGAGTGGTCACACTCAGAGGCTTGCTATGTGAAAGGGGTCACCAGTACAAAAGTTTGAGAACCACTGATCTAGGGGTTCCTTTTTCACCAATACAACACAAAACCATCTCGAGCCCCCACCCAGTGACCTGGGACAATTACCCACCACCCTCTGGGAGCCTCTAAGAGGCAATACTTCCCCTCTTGCAAGCCCAGAGTCTGAGTGTAGCAAAAACTTTTAATAAAAGGAGGGAATTAATTCAGCATTAATTTGGGAAAACACTGCAACTAGGGTTCATAAACCTAAACCATGAACAAAAGACCCACCCCCAAGTAAGTTGGGCAGTGTTCTTTTCCCCTCAGGTTCTTAAGTCCAGCAACCCAAAAAGTCCTTTAACATGCCCGTCCTTTCTTTGCACCCCACTCACAGTTGCTATACATGACAAGAGTTCACAGGGTCATCCGCAGAGTTCACCTCCCACTCTGGGTGGAAGCAGGGATAAGGAAGCATCTTACATGCTCTGATGCTTGGGCACCTGCTTGCCACCCCGCCAGCCAATTGCCGCACTCTGTGGGGCTCTGCTCTGGCCCTCTCCACCAGCCGCCCTGCTGGCCGCTCGCTGTGCCACTCTGCCAGCCGCTGTCCTGGCTGTGCCTCTCCGCCAGCCGCATGGCTGACCACTCGCTGCACTTCTCCACCAGCTGCCCACTCACCGTGCCTCTCCGCCAGCCAACCTGGCTGGCCACTTACCAAGAGGTCTTCAGGGCCCACCACTTAACACAGCTCTCAGTGATTTCAGCTGTTAGTGGGGAAGCCTCACTGTTGGTGCACACTGAGCAGTCTCTTGAAATAGAGATGTTATCCCAGAATAGGTCTAATACTTAGACCTAGATATCAGTGATTTCAGCTCTGCAGCATGTAACAAGACTCTTAATTGAGTCTAAATTAGCTTTTTTATTATACTGTGGAGAAAGGAAGGGTCAAATAGTGTCTAGGAGCCTTAAACAGGGCCTACACTACCAGGTACAAGTACCTGTCCCCACCCTCTCAACTCATTGGGATTCGGAACCCATGTCCCATGCCTTCCGAGTGACATTCAGTTGAGGGTGAGTCCCTCCATTGGGGTATGCCAGGTACAGTTCTGCTGCCCTTAATTCACACAACAAGGATAACAACCCTTTATTGCTCCTGCCCCAATAACAAGGAGACTGGGGATCCAACACCAGCCACAAGTGATCATTTGGGCAAGCAATCCCATCATGATAGCACCTAGGCAGGGTAGGTGTGCCAATGCAAACGAGATCAGCTCCTGAAGTCCTTTTCCACAGCTTACCATTAGATGTCAGGGGAGAGCTCATTCAGACTCTGCTTACACTCATATTGTGCCTTAGCCTTTCTGATTTTGTGCCTACATGCTTGTGCAAGTCTTTTGTACTCCTCCTTAGCAATTCATCCATGTTTCCACTATTTGTAAGATTTTTATTTTCAGTCATTAAAGAGCTCTTGATGGCGCATATTGGCCTCTTACTATCTTTCCTTCGCATAGGGATAGTTTGCAGTTGTGCCTTTAATATTGTCTCCTTCAGAAAATGCCAGCTCTCCTGAACTCCTTTATCCCTTCAATTTTCTTCCTACGGTACCTTGTCTACCAGTTCTGAGTTTGTTAAAGTCTGCTTTTTTGAAATCCATTGTCCTTATTCTGCTGCTGTCCCTCCCTGCCTTTCCTTAGTATCATGAAATCTATCATTTCATGATCACTTTCACCCAAATTGCTTTCCAGCTTCAGATTCATAACTAATTTCTCCCTGTTGTTCAGAATCAAGTCCAAAAATGACTCGGATGTACAGTTGCTGGAGCTAATATGTAAACCTTCTGCCAGGAGGATTTAGCAGCTAAAAGGCCTGGACTGAAACATCTAGGGTCTTCAACAATTAACAGATATCATGGCTCAAGCCCTCGCCCAAAAAACCTGGGAAAACTAAATTACCTCCCCTGGGTATCCTTGATAGACACTAGTTCTCCACTCACAAGCACTAGTCTGATATTTGTATAATTCCAAAGTAAAAAGAAGCCATCATTCCAGGACTATATTTAGTGAGTACAGCATTACATGCAAAATGTACTAAGTTAAGAAATAAGTGCAACCCTGGCCCCCCTCCCCCCAAAAAAATTTGCTTAGAGCTGCAGAAAAAACTCAACTGAAAAGTGTGTTGGCCAAGTTTGTGTAAAACAACTTGACCCACACTTCAACTCAGAAGATTCCATTTCAATTTTCACCCCTAGTTTAATCCAGGCCCACCAGAAAGCTTGTTACCGGAAGATTTGAAACCAGTTGTACTAAGCCAGTGATATTGCCTACAAATGCTGTTTTTAATTAAAAATCTTTATTTTTAAATGTATCTATTCTGCTAATTAAGGTTGTGGCCCGCCCTAAAGGAGGTTCCAGGGAAAGCCGCGACTAGCTAACTTTCCCTTGAAAGGACATGGATACAGCTTTCCAATTTAAGAATAGACAGTCAAGCAGTAAATCTTTCAAAAACAAAAATAGTATTTATTTAGAAATGAGTGGTTACAGTCAAAGAGTAGAGATAGATAAGACAGGGTTACAGTTTAAAAGGGAATGAAGTGGCCCGGCAAATAAAAACAACCCTGCATTAACAATTTCAGTTTAATTCTATGGCACATAACAATATAATCATTTACTTAACACTCTATGCCTTATGCCAATATACCAATTAAACATGTGACATTATATCAGTTAAACATTTGATACTAAATACTTAACACTAACACTTAACACTAACCATCCAACAAATGCTGATCAGGCAATTAGTAGAGGGAAGATGTCACTCAGACCACGAACATCCAGCTTGATTTACATGTCGCACCCATATGCCATGTTAAGATAAAAGACAATTAAACTTACCGAAGCCTTCTTAAAAAGTCCCTCCAAGTCGTCTTACAAGAGTCCTTCTGCTATGTCAGTAGCTAGAGATCACAGTTCGTAGGTGGTGGATTGTAAGTGATAGCGGCTACGTTGGGTGGCTGCTTGCTCCTGCTGAGGTAAAGTTTCTCCTCAGATGACAGATACGGAAGCCGTTGGTAGCTGCTGTGGTAGCTGCTGTGGTGGCCTCCTGCTGGTGGAGTGGCAGAAACGGCCATTGCCAGGGCAACCTCAGAACCCTGTGGGGATTGCTGCTGTTGCTGTAAGAGCTGCTTAAGAACGATAATAGCGAGAGAGGGCTGCGGTGCTGCTAAAGCTGCTAGGGTAGAAGGGCCGTTAGCTACTTATGAAAACCATTACTTGTGGCTTGTGATGTTGCTTCCGCAGTATCTGCTTTGAGAGTGCTGGCCGCTAGTGAGCGCTATCGATGCTTGTGATCATGGGTAGCTAGCTCCTTCTGCTGCTGTAAGGCAATAGTTAGCTTTCTTACCCAGCAGCGTTCTGTTGGTGTGGTTGCTGCAGCTCTGTGAACGTCTTCTTCCTTCCAGGTGTCCTGCAGCGTTTCGTTCTCCTTCAGGTCCCTGTTCCTACAAGGTTTTAGCCTGCTGGTTGTCGCCTTTAAATATGATTCCAGCTCATTAGTTATTAATTTATTAGCATAATTCAACAAATCAGCTTTGGGGGATTTTCATATGCTAATTTATGTCACATGTTCCAATGTGACACTCAAGTTTATCCAATCAGCGTTCAGAGATTAGCGTATGCTAATTAGTCACATGTACAGAAAGCTCCTCCTCCTCCTATAGACTTCTATGGGCTCAATGTATTCCTATGGGGTTTTTCAGCTGACCTTTAGATGAACCCTAGCTACTTCCTGACTGGAAGTCCCTCTTGGGCTACAATTTCTATTTCTATGGGATTTTGCTGAATCAATACCTTGCCTTGATTGCATCATCCCTATTAATTTCTATGGGCTCTCATACATTCCTATAGAATTTCCCATTACATTACATAACCCTATAGCTGCCATTATTGTATGTTCTAATTTAAACTATTCTTAATTTTTATTTATAAGCATTATGGTAACCAAATGTGGCAAGCCACTCCTGACTTGCTGTCGGAGATAAAGTCTGGCAGGACTTGAGAATGGACTGCCAAGCTCAACCACCAATACCTGAATCCTTTTCAGATCATCAAACAAATAAACTCAGTGTCCTTCAAGGTTCAACTCCTAGAATCTCTAAGAGTTACCCCATCTTGTATGTCTCCCTCCTCAAGCTGTTCATTGACAACCCCTTCCCTGATGGGGTTGACTCTCCTCCAGCATCAATAAAAGTCCAGAGGCAGGAGGAACATAAAGTCCATCAGGTCCTTGACTCCCAACAGGTTCGGGGGAAGCTGCAGTATCTGGTAGCCAGGAAGATGTATGGGCCAGAGGAGTGATTTCAGGAACCAGAAGAAAATATTCATGCTCCCAACTTCCTGCAGGAATTTCACCAAAGATACACTGACAAGCCAGTGCTAATGGCCTTTAGGAGGAGATGGCTCCGGGCATGGTGGCATGGCAATCCAATGAGCTCGGCTGGGTCCAATAAGCTCTCACTAAGTGACTGGACAGAAGAGCCAGCAGATCATCATTTAAACTTGGTAACAACAGCAGCACAGTAGCTTCTCAATGCATTCTACTCCCCCAACTGTGCCAGACCCGCTTCCTGTACCAGCCCTTGCTCCAACCTTCGCCTGTTCCCACTCCTGTTCTGACCACTATGACGCACCACCTACACCCCGGTGTGTGATATGTCTCCAGGAAACATTTGAAAAGGTCTTCTTATACACTGAGGAAACTATATGACTAAGACTTTTAAAAACCATGACCTGCTTTAACACTGCAAACCCAGCATAATGAAGGTAGAAAGCCTGTACTGTATAAAATACTGGACAGGCCCTGTATTGTGCTTAATAAATGAAGTGGTGCATATGATACAGTCAGGGTCCAGAACCAAGCTCAAGTTTATTCATAAGAATCATCTAAGGAGTGACAAAGAGAGAGAAACTTTCAAAGTTATCCCCAAAGACCGAACCTATAATTTCAGAAGAGTACCCCAATGCAGTTATGACAAGAATGTAGATTCCATTGGAGCAGGATAGAGAGAAGATTTGTCTACATGAGGTCACTCAAGAAAGTTAAGGCCAATTAACTAAGGGTGTAAAGTTAATACACATAAGTTAAAGTGCATAAAACCCCTATGTGGACATTTTAATTCAGAAGTAAACAGGAAGAAGCTAAAATGAAGTAAAGCCACTTTACTTCTGATTGAGCGTGTCCACACAGAAATTTAATGTACTTTAACATCTCACCTTTAGTTAATTCATCTTAACCCCTCCTGTGCATTGGGTAAAAGACTTCAGAGGTTAATTGACACACATCACATAAGGAAATACAAATAAAGTGTACTGAAATAAATTATACCTAAGGTGAAGTAAAACTTTATATCAGTAGGACAACTTTCAGAGTCAGGCAAAGGTAGCAGAGTCTGTCTGTCACATAATAAGCTGGGCCTTTAAGAGAGGTGGGCTCAGTCACACCTGTGTCCCTTTGTCAGGTACTTCTCCACAAGGACTCCTGACTCCCAGTCCCATACTTCAGTCACAAGAACATGCATACCCTAAGCCCAGGGCAAGATGTATGTTTCAATTCATGTTCAGTTTTCTTGTAAATCCACGTATGTCTTTTGGGACTGAGGGGGAAGATGAGATGATAATAAATCTATTATTATCCCCTTTTGTCAATAACTATATGCAAAATTCATACCAAATAGAGAAACTGGGGGAAAATATCACAGTCTTACTACTGCTGTCACACAAAGCCCTGGCAGAGCTCTCCATGGCTGGAGACTCATCAGGCTGCTGTGTTTGGGCTCACAAGCTGAGCCTGCGTGCTCTTAAGCTTCCCTTGGTCTCCACAAACTGCAAAACTCTTTCTAATTTACCTCTCTGGCGCACTGCCTGGACACAGGCTCTCTCTGTTACCCCTTCACAGAAATGGATCCCCACAGTATATCTGCCCTGGGCCCCCAGGTGCAGTACTGACCCTCCTGGCACCCTCGGAGCTTAAGCATGACCTTTCTCAGAGCTCCAACCTTTTAGGCACTCTAGATTTACAGTTCACTTCTTTAGAGACACATTATAGTTGAAAGCAAATAAATACACAGACTTTTTAAGGGTTCTCAAAACCAATCACTCTTTACATTAGCTAGCACAAGAAATATAACGTCTAAACAGAATAATAAACACACCTGTATGCATTTCTCTACCTCAGTTTCTGCACCACTCTGAGCTTTCTTTGGGTTTAGGTCACTAAGTAATTCAGGATACTTCCTGTCCTCCTGCATATGACTTCTCCTCAAGAACATAGAGTCTCTCTGGTCTCTTCTCCCGCTCTCTCCAAAATGGCCAGTGAGAGATTCTCTTTTATAATTTCCAGCCCCACTTTGTCAGGTGACTCACTGATCAGCCTTACTAGGTGATCTGTTGCTTAGACCAGGTCTACACTACAGACCTATATTGGTATTGTGACATGCTGTATCTCAAAATAGCATCCTGTAAACCCCATATTCCTCATTTGTAGATGGTTGTGATGTTTCATACAAAGCATACCTTGTAAAGTACCAAATGAATGGTCATGATCTGCTGAAACTCATTGTTCTGTCAAAATACGTATATCGTTATGGTGTATGAAATTATGAGATTTTGCTGTATGGTTGTTTTTGAAATATGTTGTGTGTCTGGGACATGCACACAGTTAGCTCTCCAGTGACAACAAAGGTGATGACCAAACGGGCATTAAGCAACCATCATGAGCCAATGACAAGCAGGAGAACTGTAAACAAGAGATTTACAATTCTGTAAGAGACAGTTGCGCAAGCACCACACAATGAGGATTGCTCAACTGTATGACTCAGTTGTGCAAGCACCACATAATGGGGATTGCTCAACTCTGTGACTCAGCAAGGCCCACCAGGGCATGTCTGGGCCAGTACTTTTCCAGGGACATGAATTAAGAGTGTAAAATAAGGGACAGGGGCACCAGGAGATCACCTCTCTCCTCCTCCACCTACACTGAAGGCAACAAGATTGCTGGGAAGACAAAGACTTTGAAAACTGAGGAGATTGATCCCAGGCTGAGAAGGAAATTTATCCTGTGTATTAAGAACTGTAAGCTGCCTGTAACATCTATTAGGGTGAGAAAAGCTGTTTGATTCAGCTCTTGCTTAGTCTAAAAGTTTAGGATTTAGAATGTGTGTTTACTTTTTATCTTCTTAAGGTAACTGTCTTTGACCTTTATGCCTACCACTTATAATCACTTAAAATCTATCTTTCTGTAGTTAATAAACTTATTTTAATATTTTATCCTTACCAGTGAGTTTGACTAAAGTGCTTAGGGAATTTGCACAGCTTACAAAGGCTGGTTCATGTCCACTATCCTTTGATGAAATGGTGAACTAATTAATGAGCTTACATTGTTCAAGAGAAGGTTTGCTGCTTGTCACTAGCAAACCATCGTGAAAGGCAGCCCAGGCTGGAGAGTTAAGGGGGTCATAGTGGTTTCACAGTTCCAGGTTGTACCCCAGGGATCCCGTCACAGGTAATCTACATTGCTCAGAGGTGTGAAAATTCTACACCCTTGAGTGACATAGTGATACCAACCTAACCCCCTGTGTAGTCAGCACTACATTCATGGGAGAGCTTTTCCCATAGACATAGCTACCATCTCTCGGGGAGGTGGATTAAATACACCAATGGAAGAAGCTCTTTCGTCAGCATAGTAACATCTTCACTAAAATGCTACAGGGGCACAGCTACCCCAGTGCAATTGTGCTGCTGTAGAGTTGTACGTGAAAACAAACTCTCAGGCCTGGTCTACACTACGACTTTAATTCGGATTTAGCTGCGTTAATCCGAATTAACCCTTCACCCGTCCACACTACAGAGCCAGTTAATTCGAATTAAAGGGCACTTAAAATCGATTTCTGTACTCCACCTCGATGAGCGGAGTAGCGCCTAAATCGATTTTGTTAATTCGAATTAGGGTTAGTGTGGCCGCACACCACCGAATTACTGTGGTTAAAGTAATGGGGTAGTGTGGCCGCACACCACCGAATTAATGTTGTTAAAAACCGAATTAATGTGCTTAGTGTGGCCGCGCACAATCGAATTTATACAACCTGTTTCCCAAATTCGAATTATCTAAATTCGGATTAATCCTGTAGTGTAGACATACCCTCAGTTGCCAAACCCTCTAGAGTTCAAAAACTGGTTTCCCCTGGGCAGTATCCATCTCTTTGTGCAAGGCTGCTCCATTTAAATCGCCAATCAACATTTAACAACTTGCCTTTGCGCTTAGGTGACCAGATAGCAAGTGTGAAAAATCGGGAGAGGGGTGGGGGGTAATAGGTGCCTATTGTAAGAAAAAGCTCCAAATATCAAGACTGTCTCTATAAAATCGGGACATCTGGTCACCCTATTCCGATTGTCTACACTTAAAAGGGTTGCAGCGGGAGCAGCTGCACTGATGCAGCTGCCTTACTGTAGCACTTTGGTATATGCTGTGACGGTGTACCCCATAGGGCTTCATGGGAATATGCTTATGAATGTATATATGATATAACTGGAATATGTTTTATGCTACATATGCCATGTAACATATCTATGTAAAGGTTATGATCTACTGAATACATTCCTCCTATTTGTATGCAGGTTTCATTTTTGTATTTGAAGTTAGGAATATTGGCTGTATACTTGCTTGATTTCTAAGTAGCCTTAGTAAGCATTTGGTCAGCTTCTTGAGAAAGCAATGTGCAAATTAAGTGCCCAATCAAGAACCACTTAAGCCAACAATGAACTTGAAGATGCCAATCCACATCGGAGCTTTTCCAGGAATGTGGCTTGGCTGGTAAGAAACTCAGTCATGCATGGACATGTGACTTGCCCATGTGACTCCAAAACTCCATCTTGGAGCTGGACTTTGCATAGGAGAGAGGAGGGGGTCTCCACCCACAAGAGAAAGTCTATTTAAGCCTGTGGGAGACCCCTCCATTTTGTCTTCAGCTGGCTAAAGACATAGCCTTTCCACCCCCAAGGATACCTGAAAGAAACTGGAACAAAGGACAGTAACTACAGGGGGTGTGAGTGATTGCTGGACCCAGACCAAAAGGAGACTAGTCTGTAAAAGGAAGCTTACTGGAATTCCTCTAAGGGTGAGGTTTTTATCTGTACTCAGTTTTCTTATGTATTAGACTCAGACTTGCGTGTTTTATTTTATTTAACTTGGTAATTCACTTTGTTCTGTCTGCTATTACTTGGAACCACTTAAATCCTACTTTCTGTATTTAATAAAATCACTGTTTACTTATTAATTAACCCAGAGAATGTATTAATACCTGGGGGGGGCAAACAGCTGTGATATCTCTCTATCAGTGTTATAGAGGGCGAACAATTTATGAGTTTACCCTGTATAAGCTTTATACAGGGTAAAACAGATTTATTTGGGGTTTAGACCCCATTGGGAGTTGGGCATATGAGTGTTAAAGACAGGAACACTTCTGCAAGCTGCTTTCAGTTAAGTCTGCAGCTTTGCGGCACATGGTTCAGACCCTGGGTCGGTGTTGGACCAGACTGGCATGTCTGGCTCAACAAGACAGGGTGCTGGAGTCCCAGGCTGGCAGGGAAAGCAGGGGCAGAACTAGTCTTGGCACATCAGTTGGCAGTTCCCAAGAGGGTTTCTGTGATTCAACCCATCACAGATGCTACCTACACTGACAGGAGGGCTTCTCCCATTGGTGTAGGTACTCCACCTCTCTGAGAGATAGTAACTATGCCGACGGGAGAAGCCCTCCCATCAACATAGCACTGGCAACACCAGGAGATAGGTCGATATAACTGTGTCGCTCAGGGGTGTACAAAATCCATATCCCTGAGCAACATAGTTATACCAATGTAAGTTGCTAGTGTAGATTAAGCCTTTGTTAGCCATGTGCCACCACCCCTTAGAATTTAGTCCAAGATGGAGGCATAAAGGCAACAAAAAAGGCAGCAAGCCCCACTTTCAAAATGGAGTTTGCAATCTGATACAGATACACAGAGAGTTCCCCATATAAAACAGAATTCATAAGCTATACTTAGACAAGATTCCTCAAATCATCAAAATAATTTACTCCACATAGAGAAAAGAAAAATGTTAGACAGTTTATTTTAAAACCTTTAAACAACTGTATAGGTTGTAGGACTGGTGTTTAGAAGTGGTCTTATAGACTGCTATATCATTCATGTCTCTTCAGCGGTTGGATTTCCCACAGAATGTTCCTGCCCTCCCGCCCATTCCCTGTCATTAAAACATCAGCAGGCTTGCAGTCGCAATAGATGTAATGTATTCCATGTGTTATTTTTCTTTTTGCTTAGAAAAGAATCCAGAATTCTTGCAATAAAGGATTATTTTAAACCATTTAAGTCTCTTCTTTTCTAGATCAGCTGACTGACATCTGAAAACAGAAAACTCAGTGGAAAAAATCTCTCTCTCTCTCTCTTTCTGTTCGCAGCTTTTAGGATATGGTCTTTGTCTCAGGGATCTAAGAGAGTTAGAGTGACCATGCAGCCAGACTCAGGGACCTAAGTTTTCCATCCACATGTAAATATTTATGACTAAAGTCCTAGTTATTATACTGAGGAATACAGTTTTGGTTTACATAACATTTATATTTGGAAAAGCTCTCATGGGTAAAAATATGTAAGTATGATTTTGGCCACACTGAAATAAGTGATTTGATTATTTCAAGTCTCTGTGGTTCTCATTTTATTTATATATTTATCTCAATTATATTAGTTGTTTTCCTATTGGCTAAGACAACTCAGCCTACCAAATGATTATGAAGTTACATAAGACTCTATTTGAAGACTATATAAAGCCTTTTTTTCACTCTAGCAAGAGAGAGAAGTCTATCAAGATGCAGGTTTGCTGCTTCAGGTTCATTCATGCATGGAGATTTGTTTCAAGACACACTGAAACCTGAACCAGTGCTGATATATTTACTAGCCCATACTTCAGAGCTATCAACCTGAGTCGTGAGTAACAGCTACTGTAAGTAGCTTCTGTGCGCTATGAAGAATTTTTCAGTTCCTCTGCAAGCTAATGAATATCAGACTGAAAGTCTTTTTCCTCAGCTTATCCTGAATTTGACAAATAAGTCAGATCCAGTTGGAAGACAAGAAAGAGATGAGCAATTAGCTCAGTTAGAGATTGCTGTGTTGGGAGTAATATTTATGACAGCATCTGTGGGCAATTTTATTCTCATACTGGTACTGTGGAGGAGAAGAAAGAAGTTATCTAGGATGTATGTATTCATGCTTCACCTGAGCATAGCAGACTTAGTGGTAGCATTTTTTCAAGTACTTCCCCAACTAATATGGGATATTACAGACATTTTCATAGGGCCAGATGCATTGTGCAGAACTATCAAATATTTGCAGTTGTTGGGCATGTTTGCCTCTACTTATATGATAGTGGTCATGACAGTGGACAGATATCAAGCAGTATGCTATCCCATGGTCACTTTCCAAAAGAAAAGGGCTCTTTGGAATGCTGCCATTTGCACCAGCTGGTCTATATCACTGCTTTTTAGTCTTCCACAAGTATTTATCTTTTCCAAGACTGAAATATCTCCAGATATTTTTGAATGCTGGGGTGAGTTCATCCAACCTTGGGGCTTAAAGGCATATGTGACTTGGATTTTTGTAGCTATTTTCTTCATTCCCACAGCTATCCTTACCATATGCCAGGTTAAGATCTGCAAAATAATACTAATGAACGTACATGTGAAAAAAAGGAATGAATTTGAAGCAATAAATCAGAAGCAAGTCCTGCCATTCCAAGCAAGCAGTATTAACTGTATTTCAAAGGCTATGATCAAGACTGTAAAAATGACAGTGGTGACAGTTATTGCATATGTCCTTTGTTGGGCACCTTTCTTCATTGTACAGTTGTGGTCTGTATGGTACCCCAGTGGCATTACTGAAGGTAAGATACTCCTTTTTCTTATCAATAACTATAGTAGACTACCACATTGCTACATTTCCTCTTTATATATACATATTATTTAGGTTCAACGATGTGTAATCATTTTATGTATGATTAAATTTGAAGGACTAGTTTGTTTGCATACTGTATTAATGATGTATAGGGCTTTACCAAATTCAGGGTCCATTTTGGTCAATTTCACAGCCATAGGATTTTAAAAATAATAAATTTCATGGTTTCAGATATTTAAATTTGAAATTTCATGGTGCTGTAATTGTAGGGGTCCTGACCAGTGTTCCCTCTAATTTTTCCCACAGATGTGCGGAATGAATTTTGTTATGTGCACCAATATGGAGGTGATGCATCATACATCACCTCCATATTGGTGCACATAACAAAATTCATGTGGTGTGGGTGGGGTGGAGGGGTTCGGAGTGTGGGAGGGGGATCAGGGCTGGGGCAGAGGGCTGTGGTGCAGGGGTTTGAGAGCTTCATCTGGGGGTGTGGGCTCTGGGGTGGGGCTGGGGATGAGGGGTTTGGGGTGCAGGAGGGTGCTCCGGGGCTATGACGGGGAGAGAGAGGACTCCCCCCAGCTCTCTCCTTGCAGCAGTATTTGGGCTGGAGAAAGGGGCGGGGATTGGGGGTAGGGGTGGAGTGGGGGCGGGGCCTGGGGTGGAGGGCAGGGTCGAGCACCGCCCCAGGCTAGAGGGAAAGTCGGCGCCTATGGCACACCCCTCCCCCGGCTGTGGCAGGTCGGCTGCATGGGTTCCCTGAGTGCCTGTGCGGCACTAAATAAGCTGATGCACGGCCACGCAGCTTACAGGGAACTTAGGTCCTGACCGAAAAAGGAGTTGTGTGTGTGTGTGTGTGGGGGGGGGGGGGGCCAAGGGGTTTGGAGGGGGGGTGCAGTACTGCTACCCTTACATCCGCGCTGCTGCTGGTGGCAGTGCTTCCTTCAGAGCTGGGTGGCCGGAGAGCGGTGGCTGCTGGCCGTGAGCCCAGCTCTGAAGGTAGCACCACTGCCAGCAGCAGCACAGAAGTAAGGATGGCATGGTATTGCCACCCTTATTTCTGTGCTGCTGCCTTCACAGCAGCTGCCGCTCTCCTGCCACCCAGCTCTGAAGGCAGTGCAGAAGTAAGGGTGGCAATACCGCAGCCCCCCTAAAATAAGCTTGCAACCTGTCCCCTGCAACCACCTTTTGGGTCAGGACACCCAGTTTGAGAATGCTGGTCTGTCCGCATGAAAGCTGTATAGTATAGGGTAAAAGCACACAGAAGACCAGATTTCATGGGGTAGACCAAATTTCACAGTCCGTGAGGCGTTTTTCATGGCCATGAATAATGATGTACAATAGCTGGTAACATATTACACTGCATAATCAAAAATCATCTTGGGGGTTACTTAATGTGTGTGTACACATGTACAAACATATGCTTTCAATAAGGCTTTTTTTTCTGTTGGGAAGGCTAACCAAGATTAATTAGCATTTAATTATTAGTAAACAACACAGTGAAAATGTTATAAGTTTTATTTGTACTAGCAAGAGATCAATATATACATTTAGAGATTTTAGAGATTATGGAATTACTTTTTTTGTATATTAGGGAAATTAAAGGCAATATAGCATTTTAGCTTTAACTAATTAATAAAATAATTATTCAAATTAATAAAATAAATATTTCTGGTTTACTATTTATAACAGCAACACTATAAAACCTCTACAGTGTTTTTGAATATTGAAATGTTCTTAGCTGTGAAATATCTTCAGTGAACTATGGAACAATTACAAATTGTGTAAGGGTTGATATTTGTAATGAAAACAAAGCTAAAATACAAAAGATAAAATGCTGTACACAATATTAATATTTTCAAAATTATATTGCTACTCTTTTGTTAAAAACAGACTCCCTAGCAACGTCATTTCTAAAGTTCAGCTGTTGAAAGATAAAATACGGATATAAATCAGACAAAATTATACTATAAATTTATAAAATTAGACTATAGTCTTGTCTTCTGAAAAGATCTCACGTTATGATCTTTGTTTTAAAAATTCTTTCTACAGGTATACATTTCTGAGATGGTACAGTATTTACATAGATTAAGGTAACAAGCAACTACATTAACATTTAGATTTATATGGGGTCAGAAGAGTTATGCAAAAATATCTATTTCTGAAATACATCTTATGCATATGCAGCTACAATGTATTATATACTGTAGATAGCTACAGAATTACAATTTTTATAACCATTGAATAAACTGAAATCTCCTAATGTTATTTTAACTTTTTCTCTATTGCAAAATGCTAAACTGATCCTACAAAAGTTAAGTTAATTAATTTAAGAACATGTACATCAAAGAGCATCAATTCATAAGAACATTACTACTTTCTGGCGTGTCTTATTTACATTGGTATCTCTCCAATTCTTTCATTCCAGGTGCAGCATTTACCATCATCATGCTCCTGGGGAATTTGAATAGTTGTGCCAATCCGTGGATTTACATGTATTTTTGTGGCCACATTCCATATTGTGCCAAAAAGCAGCCAAAAAACATCTCAGCTCAGGAAGAATCTGTGATCACAGGAAGCATTAATTTGGTAGACAGGGAACCAGAAGAAAACCTAACTTGTGTATAAATATAAACTTCTTTTTGTTGCTTTGATACATTAATTACATTCAAGTTTTATGTGAATATTTTATCCCTATCCTTTGTTATCTGAGGAATGGAGTGAGTTGAAAAATTGTCCTTCACTGTATAAATATATTTTTCTTAAATATTGTAGCATACACTGCATTGCAAGAATTCCAGTGTTGTGCAAGCCTGACTTTTAACAGTTACATTGCACTATAACATTCAAATAACTATTGGCAAAGATATGTAGAGCTATTTTATATACTTCATTTTTGTCTACAAAAACTGCTTTCTGTTCTCTAATTTTGGATTGCCAAAAGATTTCTACAAGAGTGATGACAAATTGTGATATTGTTGAAAAGGAGAATCCTATCATTAGATTTGAATGTGTGATATTGAAATTGAAGCATGAATAGTTCAGGAAAAATTGGGGGGAAATATTTGAGAAACCTTGAGAAGGCATTAGAAAGTCACTAAAACCCTCTGTCAGCTTTAATTAAACACTTTATAAAAATGTGTCTGTCCTGGGGAGTTAAATGTCACAGAGTCTTTATACATTGCTCTTGCAACTCTGGACATCTGCTTTAGGTTCAAATAACATCTTGGGTCACAAGTGCTCAGGCACTATGGTAATGTTCCAGTATAAGGAGAATGGTGGCCTCGTTGTAGTTCCCATTTATGTATAATACAAAAGAACCACATAGGATTAGATTCTCTATCAAGTCACCTGGTGCACAGACAGGTTTGCAGTGAATTTGCACCCTATCTAAACAGACACAGTGGGTGACTTTGAGCCATTTTTGAATTCTGCATATATTTGTCCAGAGTGCATTCAGACCTGTCCTATCTCCTAGCACCCATCTGCTAGCACTGAATGTGCATCTAGGATAGGCAGCTTGACAGGTAATTTCTGAACCATATAGCACTCTATGGGCTTAGTAGCAGAGAAAAATAAATATTTCACCTTCATGGTAGAAATTAGTCACTTACCCAAGATCTGCAGTATCTTTACCTAGATTGCTATTTGCTGGCTGAATTGTGGATACCCTATGCAGATAGGTATTTCTTTCCTTTTTCAATGTCTGCAGTCTATTCAAGAGAGCGTGGACTGGAATATTAGTAGGTCTGTCACAGGCTAAGACAGAGATGCATTGGCAAAGGATCTCTGGGATGTTTGCACATCATCTGCCTATATTATGTCTAGCCCAAATCCGTGCTATTCTTCATTTTCATGAGTGCTAACATTCTTAAATGTTCAGGAAAAAAACCTATAAAAGTGTACTTGACATTTGCTCTTTTAATATTCTAAGACATAAAGAGAGAAATACTCTGCATCACACAATCATCATAAGAGCTAGTGGGTATTTTAAGCACAAAATGTACCAAACACTTGGACCAAATCCTGACAAGTGCTGATATACAGTGAGCTGATGTACACTGGCTTGATGTGTGGGATACTGATTGTATTTCCCATTAGTGACTGGCTTCAGTGACAATAGCAATGTACTACTTATAATTAGTGGTGTTCTCATTTATCTCAAATTGCAGATGCCAGTCTTTTGCAGTGAAGGTCCAGGATTCAGATCCCACAGATGACTGGGTTTCTATCTATGCAACCACTGAATGTCTACAACTCTCAATAAAATCAGCTCCCAGTGAGGATCTCTCGTGATGATTTAACCCTTTGGTTGTATGTTTCTGTCCTTTCTGTTTGGTTTTATTTCAGCTTGTTAAATTTCATATAACAGCAAAATATTCAAAATATATATTACAAATATTTCTGTAACTAGCTTTGTCAATTGGATTTTCAGCAAAACATGTATCATATTCAGTCTGTTTAAATTAACTATAGATAATAATCTGCACATAATAATCTGAAATATTAATATTGAAAAATCTATTCCTAAATGTCATTTGGTTGTTTTTATTTGTTTGTTGACTTTTTGTTTGTTTTTGCAACTCAGGCACAAGGATAAACAATTTATTAAGAAAAAATGGGAATGATAATTGGAAATCATTTAAAAAACACCTCACTAGATGCCCCAAAAGCCACAATCAACGAAGAAGATTGTACTGGTTAAAAGAACACCTGGTTTAGAGGAGAAGTGAAGGAAGCTATACAAATAATTTAAAAAAATAACAAATGGAAGAAAGGGGAAGATGACAGTAATGAATATAAATCAGAAATTAGGAATTGTAGAAAATTGATAAGGGAAGCACAAGGACACAAAGAGCAATCTATGATCAACAGCGTTAAAGACAATAAGGAGTTTTTAAAAAGTATTAGGAACCAAAATAATCCTGACAATGGTATTGGCCCATTACTAGATGGAAATGAGAGAATTATCAATAATAATGCAGAAAAGACAGAAATGTTAAATAAATATTTCCATTCTGTATTTGGGGGGAAAAGATTATGTAATCTCATCATATAGTGATGATCAAACTCTTTCCATTTCACTAGTGTCTCTGGAGGATGTTAAACCAAAGCTACTAAAGTTAGACATTTTTCAATCAGAAGTTCTAGATAACTTGTATCCAAGAGTTTTAAAAGAGCTGGCTGAGGAGATCACTGGAGCATCAATGTTGCTTTACAATACATCTTTGAGCAGTGGCGAAGTTCCAGAAGACTGGAATAAAACTACTGTTGTGCCAATTTTTAAAAGGGTAAATGGAATAAATGGGATGACCTGGGTAATTATAGGCCTGTCAGCCTGACATCAATTCTGAGCAAGATAATGGAGCAGCTATTATGGGACTCAATAAAGAATGAAAGGAGGATAATGTAATTAATGCAAATCAACATGGGTTCATGGAAAAGAGATCTTGTCAAACTAACTTGATTTTTTTTTTATGAGATTACAGGTTGATAAAGATAATAGTGTTAATGTAATATACTTAGATTTTTGTAAGGCGTTTGACTTGGTATTGGATGACATTTTGATTAAAAAACGAGAACAATATAAAATTAACCTAGTATACATTAAATAGATTAAAAACTAGCTAATTGATAGGTCTCAAAATGTAACTGTAAACAGGGTACCATCATCAAGTGGGTGTGTGTATCCAGTGGGGTTCCGCAGGAATCAGTTCTTGGCTGTATCCTATTTAACATTTTTATCAATGCCCAGGAAGAAATAGCACTAAAAAAGTTTGCAGATGACACAAAAATTGGGGGAGCGGTACATAATGAAGAGGACAGGTCACTGATATAGAGCAATTTGGATCAACTGGTAAATTGGGCACAAGAAACATTATGCATTTCAATATAGTTTAATAAAAATGTATACATCTAGGAACAAAGAGTGTAGGCCATACTTAAAGGATGGGGGCCTCTATCATGGGAAGCAGTGACTCTGAAAAAGGTTTGGGAATTGTCATGGATAATCAGCTGAACATGAACTTCCAATGTGATGCTGTGGCCAAAAGGGCTAATGCAGTGGTGGGCAACCTGTGGCCTGCGGGCCACATGCAGCACATCAGTGCAATCTGATTGAGGACCGCGAGATGTTTTGCTTCCCACAGCTCCCATTGGCAGGAATGGTGAACTGCGACCACTGGGAGCTGCGGGGGGCTGTGCTTGCGGATGGTCAACATCAGCAAAATGTCTCACGGCCTACCATCAGGTTGCCCACCACTGGGATAATGTGATCCTTGGCTGCATAAACAGGGGAATCTTGAATAGGAGTAGAGAGATTATTTTACCTCTGTATTTGGCACTGGTGTGATCGCCGCTGGAGTACTGTGTCCATTTCTGGTGCCCACAATACAAGAAGGAGGTTGATAAATTGGAGAGGGTTCTGAGAAGAACCATGAGAATGATTAAAGGATTAGAAAACATGATTGATTGAACTCCATGAGTCTATTTAGTTTAACAAAGAGAAGTTTAAGGTGTGACTTGATTATGGTCTATACGTATCCACATGGGGAACAAATATTTAATAATGGGCTTTTCAATCTAGCAGAGAAAGGTATAATATGACCCAATGGCTAGAAGATGAAGCTAGACAATTTCAAACTGGAAATAAGGCGTAATTTTCAATGGTGAGAGTAATTAACCATTGGAACTATTTACCAAGAGTTGTGGTGGATTCTCCATCACTGACAATTTTTAAATCATGATTGGATATTTTTCTAAAAGATCTGCTCTAAGAATTGTTTTGGGGGAGTTCTCTGGCCTGTGTTATACAGGAGGTCAGATTAGATTATCAAAATGGTCTTTCTGTCCTTGGAATCTATGAACCTATGTTGAAAATGCTACATATCTCTACGAAAGTCTCAAGCTTTTGTTTTTGTAAGTTATATTAAAGTAAGTATGCAAACTGTACAAACATTACACATACTGAGCCAGATCCTTGGCTGGTGCAAATCAGCATAGCACCCGGACCATTCAGTGGAGCAATGCCAGTTTGCACAAGCTGAGGACCTAGCCTGCAGTATTTAAAAGAATGGCTGCTTTACTATATATTTCATATATTCATAACCAGATTTACAAATAAACTTGTGGAACTAGATTTTCCAAGCTACAGTAACTCAATGAGTCCTGCCGAAGAAACTTCCTTTTTATCCCTTCATTTGGGACCAAAATTAACTTTTTATATTTCAGATGTTCTGATCACCCAAAGGCAATGAATTTGCCACAACTTATTAAGAGCAGAGGTGACCCCGGTGCCTGGATGGGACACACTGAGAATGTCACAATCAGGGCAGATGCTCCCCCAAACTGGCAGATTATACTACAATTAGATTCACAAACCAGTATCAAAACTGTGCTCCTATGTTGACACACTGCTTAACAAGAAGCTAAACAGTTCCCTTTATGCATTCCAGCTTTGGCTCCCGTCTAGACCACCAACTCTAATATAGTGAAAGGTTATTAAAATCCTATTCACCATAAATCACCAATCCCAAAATATCAAACACATTACTCCCCAGGCCAATGAATATTTAAGATCATACCCAAATATATGCTTACAGCCAATCCTTAATAACTAAATCTAAGATTTATTAAGAAAAGGAAAAAGAAAGAAGAGAGTTAAAATGGTTAAAAGATCAATATACATACAAATGACTTTCAGTGTTCATAGATCAGGATCACAGCAGTGATGTTGTAGCTGCTGGCATGTAAAAGTCTCTCTGGAATCAATTCAATGTCCAATAGACAGTTCAGGTGTACAGTCTGTTAGAATTTCTCCATCAGAGTTCCAGGATAATCCGGGTATCCACCTGGAGGCCTCAATCCTATGGCTTAAACCTTCCCTGTTAAAGTTTGAGCAGACCTGAGATAAAAGGATCAGGCCCAAAGCTTTCTTTTATAGTTGAGGCAGGGTGGGTGCTGACAGGAAACTCCACCACAGTGGGCTTTGATGAAAGTGAGCTGACAGTTTGTGATCTCTATTCAATAGGTCCTTTCTCAAACAATGCCTTTAGCAATAGCTATTCAAATTATCAATGCAGTTCACAGGTTGTTTGCTCTTTGGAATTACAAACTTCCAGGAGAGATTAAGACAATAATATTATTATACCATAAGTCCCACCTAAATATAATATCCCCTTTTGATCTCCGAGTCAATAGAATACAGTAATGAAACATTATAAGACAGGAACAGGATTTAGCATCTATAAGCTAATTAGATCACATTGTTAGATTTCTAATAGGATGCAGGTAAACAGAGACATATTTAGCACTTACTCTTTGATTCTCTAACAATACAGACAAACAAGTTAAATATTCTAATCTACTTAACATGGCTTTGATAACTATCCACAAGGAATGGCCTTGTTCACCATTGCAATACCCTTTTGATATGTCCTTAAGGGTTGCTTACAGGTCAACCAGCTTGCTGATTGTATAACCTTTGCTGGCCCAGTGCTACAGCAGGTAACAAAGATTCAGTGTTTGTAATGTGTACAACAAAATAGTCCATCAGTGTTTTTCCTCAGTATTTTTATTTCCTGAGGATCAATGTCATCTCTAAAATAACAGAAAACAAAATGAAAAAAATCCAACAACAATCAAGTTTTCCACTGCCAGAAAAAACAAAATGAACAAAACAAAAAACAACAATTTGGGTTATTCCATCAGTACTGAAGTGTCAAGATTACAACTATAATTACTCCCACTTCTGTTTCCTAAGCAGCTGCTTTATAGAGTTGTCTGCTCTTTTCCTAGGGAATCTGATTGGACTGCAGTCTCCAGCCTGCCTCATTATCTTACCTCAAGTACTGGCATTAACTCTGTTTGCTGATGAAAAGGTTGTGACCCTGAACCCTCATGCTGAAGGGACTTCTCCATGCCATTCAGTTCATTATTCATGTGATCACCCACCTAACTTTTGACCAGGAACCTGCTATAACCCCTCATCTAATCCCGTGGACTTCAAGCTGTACCTCTGATTTTGTGGGGCCAAACCTAGTGTACTGTTGCTTCAAAGCTCTACCTACTATGTGAAAGCACTGTTCAATCATCTTCTAAAGACCTGATCAGGTGCTGAATCACCTCTGATACTTTGTTTCCCAACCTGGCAGATACACTTATCAGGTGTATGAGCCCATATATGTAAACAATTTAAGGCTGGTTGAAAATATTTAATTAACACTGTTTTTCAATGGAAATTTGGATTTTCACCAAAACATTTTTTTTCATGAAAAGTGTCTGCTTTGGGTAGAAAATGTCCATTTTTCTTCAAAAACTGTTCCACCCCTGTTGGAATTATTAATAATATTTTAAATTATTAATGTTAATATGGGAAATCACCGCAGGGAGCGGGGCTGTGGACAGGGGCTGAGGCTAGGAGTGGGGGCAGGAGTGGAGCCAAAGCCAGGCTGCAGTGGGGGTTGGCAGCTGAGCCGGTGGCCAGGTGCGGCTGCACTCCTGGCCTTGCCCCCAGCCTCAGGCCCGGGCCGGGAACAGAGCCGTGGCTAGCGGCCAAGGCTGGGGGATAGTGCGGGGCCAGACGTGGAGCCATGCCGAGGCTGGCAATGGGGCTAGGCATGGAGCGGGAAGCTGGGGACTGGAGCAGAGTTGGGGGCAGGGAGGAGCTGGGTGGCACTCCCTCCCGGGTCCCATGGGGGCTGGCCTGGGCTCACCACACCCCCCCCGGATGTTCCTCCATGCTCGCCTAGAAGGGCGCACCCCACACTTTGTGTACCTCTCTCGTAGGGTACGAGATACCTGAACTACAACTCCCATGCGGCATGGCAGCAGCATATTCAGTTCCAAAATTTTAGCTTTCAGATTAAAGTTTTTAGCTAAAAAATGTTTGGCTTTTGATTTTTCACCAAAGTATAAATTTTCCACAGAAAAAATTCCCAATTTTCTGACCTACTCTAAAGTAATTCTGTGCTGGGGCAGACAGGTCCCACACTGGCTATAAGAGGGCTAAGGAGAACCTGTGGGCCCAATTGACCCCACCCTACTATACCTGCAGCAAATGTCAGGCCTGGAGAGGGGAGGTAAAAGGAAGAGATCTAGGCTAGTTGAGTGTTGACTAGGAGGGAGAGCTTTTCTTTTCTTTTCTTTATGGCAGAGAGCCTGAGCTAGCTTGCCAGTTGGATAAGCCCCTGCTAGAAGGAACAACCAGAGCCTGGGGGAAGTACGGACTGTTAGGAGACAAACCCTGAACAGAAGGGTAGGGTTGCACTAAAGTTTGTTGGCTTTAATTGGGGGGCGGGGGGGGGGGGGGTTTGTTCCTGATTTCCTCTGGACCTTAATACCCTGGAAAAGGTAGAACTGAAGTGTGCCTTGGCTGGCGGGGGGAAGCACTGCTACCTTGGACCTGACAGAGACATACCAACTGAGATTGCAGCTGGCTGAATTACACACACACACACACACACACACGTTTTTGAAATCAGGATTGTCAGTCGATAGGGACTGTCCTGGCTGACAACCACAGACCTTAAAGCTGATCATAACATAGGAATTTGATGTTTTATTTTTAAAGGGAACATTTTAAGTGGATCACTGCTGTCACCTCTAAGCCTCTATTTTATGTCCATAATTCCACAGTGCTAATGATTGTTGCTAATGTTTCTTTGAAATTATGTTGAAGGTTAGACTTCTTTCCTGCCAATTTCATTACCATTCCTTAGAGTTATGAGCAACAGACAAAGGTGATGGATGATGATAAACAAGCCAGTTCTTAAGTCTAACAAGTATCATGGGATACAGCCAAAATCTTGTTCTGTTCTCTTCTCTAGGATTAGGAGTTGGCCATCAGTATATACAAGAAACTTACATTATTATAAAAAGATGAACTATACACACAGTAAAACAGGATTGAAAACATTTTGTGTCTCATAGGGGAAAAAACATAAATTATATTAAACCCAAACCACCTTAAATTTTATCTGCTGGCTCAACTATTGCTACAAGAGGCCTTACCATGTCTCAGTTGACCCAGAAGACAGCCTCCAGATATTTTTTCAAGAATTCTGTGACTCACATTTCCAATGCTTCCCACTTTAGGAAGGAAAGAGAGGATCTGCTGTGGACTCCAGCTCTGAATGAAGCTATGCAGGATATCACCATTTTCCTTTCCCATTCTGTCTGACCACCGCTCAGTAAGACAAAGCAACTAAATATTTTCTTCTTCCAATAAATCACAGCAAACAAAACACCATGTTAATCCAGCTTCCAGCTCCAGACTAGAGAAGGAATGAGACTCCACCCAAAAGGTGTCTGGAATTTCCACCCTGTGTTGCCTTGGCGATGTCATGAGAATAATTCCAAGTTCTATTGTATCTTGCTGAACACTATTACATCACAAGTTTTCTGCGAGTTCAAAATTGAAGTTTATATTTCAATTCATTCTCCTGCATTTACTATAATACTAAATTTTATTTTGCGTTTAGATTGTCTAAGTAACTACATAGTTACTGTACAAAGTTTTCTAATAATGTATATTGATATTCCCTACTGCAATTTGAACCGATTCATTGTTGTTCTGCCCTTGGTTAATGAGACTAACTGATCCCCAGCCAATTATAACATCCCTTTACTTTCCAGGTTTGAAACTCATTTCATTCCACCTAGTTTCCTTATCTGTATTCAAACTTTCTTAGCCTGTCCTCATGGGTTTTATTTCCAAGACTTTCCTATTTTGGTTTCTCTCCTCTGATTCTCTTGAATTTGTCATTGTCTTTTTATAGCACTGTGGTGCCCCAAACTATATAGTGATTTATGGTCTTGCAAGTGTTGAATAGAGGAAAATCACTGAACAGAACGTGGCTGATCATGCAGTATTTCATGAAGCTGTGAATCCATGGTGTCTGCCCTGCTGTTTGCTATGGCTAGGTCTACACTACAGCGGGGGTCCGACCTAAGATACGCAACTTCAGCTACGTGAATACCGTAGCTGAAGTTGCGTATTTTAGGTCGGCTTACCTGGCGGTAAGGACGGGGGGAAGTCGACCGCTGCCGCCTCTTGCCGCAGTGGATTTCCGGAGTCGACGGCAGAGCGATCAGGGATCGATTTTATCGCATCTTCACTAGAAGCGATAAGTCGATCCCAGAAAACCGATTGCCTGCCGCCGGACCCTCCGGTAAGTGTAGACAAGCCCTAAGGAAAGAAACAATTCCACATTACTTCTGGCATTCATAGAGCAGATACATATGGTGGAATGTCACTGCTGGGCTCAGGAAACAGGCAATGAGTGGTGGTGTTGGGGGCCACTGAGCATAGCTACTAGGTAACTTGAAAAAGTAAAAGGCCAAAGTGTTAATAAAGCTCTTTTGCTCTGGGCCTATTTAAACCCCCAGACTCCATCTTGTAAACTCTCACCTACTTCTGAGCTAAACTGCTTATAGGCTAAAGTAAAAATGTAAGGGTCAGCTTTTCTAGCAGGCAGCTGCTGTAAACAGGCCTTGCAGCCCCTCAGTACTCCCAAAAGGACAGAAACCTGGCTAACAGTCTCGGTCTCCAGAAAAAAAAAGGATGGCTTTATTCCACAGAGAAAAAAATCCTCCTGCCCAAGGGCTTGATTCAACCAGTGTTGCAGAAACTGCATCAAACCACACACGCAGGCAAAGAGACTCTTATCCAGCTCATAAATAAATGTTTTCTAACCTCTAAACTTAAACCCCTAGCATCACAGGTACAAGCTAAATGTTTAATCTGCCAAAAAAATAACCCTCGACCAGGAGTAGCAGTGCCACCAGCCACCCTGGAACCTACCCCAGGCCCAGAACTGGTGTAGCAAATAGACTTTACTAAGTTTCCCAGGACCCAAGGGTACAGGTACCTCCTCGTCTTAGTGAATCAATTCAGCAAATGGCCTGAGGCCTTCCCATGTCGTAACAACACTGCCAAGACAGTGGCTCTTAAGTTTGTCAAGAAAATTATTCCTCGCTTCGGCCTTCCTCAGTAAATAAAATCTAATAATAAAACACACTTCACATCTCAAGTGGTTCAAAAAATATCAAGTGCTCTGCATTCGTGCTCTCCCTAAGGGTAGAATAAAGCTTAGTCCCTTCAAAATTATGTTTAAAAAAGCATGGCCTATAAATGGTACCCCAGTTCTAGCAAAAAAATAAAAAGTAAGGTATGTTTTTTTGTCTCAGTACATGTGCCCTCTGTCTGCTGTTCTTTCTTTTCTTTACAGGTACACCAAAAATTCACAGCCTCTTCTGCTGAATACTCCGGGTCCACTCCCTGCAGCCTGGTGACTCCGTTCTCGTGCAAACCTAAAAGGACAAGCCTCTCCAAAAAAAGTAAAAGGGACCCCACACCGTCCTGCTTGTTTCCCATACAGCGGCAAAGGTCAAAGGACACAAAAACTAAATTCATCACTCTCGACTAAAAGCAGTGCCCGCTCCTGAACAGTGAACTGTCCAGCCTGCGAAAAAGACTGCTAGCAACAATTTGGAACTTAAGCTGCTATTCAAAAGACAGTGAGGGTCACTAAAAATGCGTTGTAATCTTTCTAAACAGTCACAGCATACTCCCCGCGAGAACCCTAAGCATTGGTTTTATTTTCTCACAAAAGGCCGACCTGGCCTATGTATTTAATCTTGTTATTTTTTTGACTTGTTTAGTGTCAATAATTCTTATTGTCCTCTAAGTATTTAAGTTGTGGTAATTACAATATGGGTTTAAGTTTAGAGTCTCTCACAGCATTTCTTTTTATCACAAAGGCAATTCTTCTGTTACCTACTGTTTCACCCACATCGCATGCAGGGTGGAAAGCCATCCCTGCAAATATGGCTACCAACACATATAAGGCCCTGAAAATTGCCTTTGCCCGTAAGTTCAATCTCTCCAACTGTTGAATACGTGCCCAAACTCCCCATCATTCAGCGGAATTGCCCTAAAAAGTAGTACCCCAAAATTGGTCAGACTTTTGTCAAAAGTAAATAGTTACTAAAAGTAGCACCTCTGACAATTTAAGTTTGCCAATAATACCCTAGCCATAAAAAAAAAGCATAAGTTCTAAGCTATACCAGCTTCAACTGCTGGCTTTACAAAACTAACAAGCCCTAAATTATGTGTTAGCCTCGCAAGGCGCGGTCTGTGCCCTTATTAAAAAAAAGTGTTGTACCTATGTCCCAAAGTTTTTACAGGACATTAACAAGCACATCTTGTCAGCTAAACGGGCCTTTAGCCAGTAAAAGGCCCCCAAAAAAAAACCCACTATTTTAAATTCCCTTTAAAGTTAAATACCTAGTTTAAAAAAACTAAAAAATGTAAAAAAAAGCATTGTTCGCATCTTGCTCACAAGTATGGTAATATGTTTTGTTCTTGTTCTTTTGCTCATTTGCTGTAAAGTGCTCATAAGTAAAATTTGTACCTCCCCCTCCCCAGAGGTTCCCTTATATCTTCTCATTAATAATCCTAATTGTATAAAGCTTAATCACGTTTTGTCTTTAAAGTATAAAAAAACTCTAACAAAGGTTTGTTAAGTGTTCTCAAAGGAGGGATTGTTGGGGGCCACTGAGCATAGCTACCAGGTAACTCGAAAAAGTAAAAGGCCAAAGTGTCAATAAAGCTCTTTTGCTCTGGGCCTATTTAAACCCCCAGACTCCATCTTGTAAACTCTCACCTACTTCTGAGCTAAACTGCTTATAGGCTAAAGTAAAAATGTAAGGGTCAGCTTTTCTAGCAGGCAGCTGCTGTAAACAGGCCTTGCAAGGCCAAAAAATAAGCAGGCATATAAAAACTTTTCTAATTATAACAGCTAAAAAAAAAAAAAAAAAAATAATAAAAAAAAGTTAACAAACAAAGACTTACACAAAAACAGCGTAGGGTATAAAAACGTAAAAGTTATTTGTATTTGTTGCACTGAATTTAAGACATGCTGGTCTCCTAGTGCCATTTCAGAGCTCTGAAATAAACTTGGCTTGCTTTCTCCCCTCAATGTCTTTATTAGTGCTAAGCACACCAGGCCAACGAACCATTTAAAGTCCGCCTCAAGCCCTCAGGCGGTAACAGTGGGATCGCATTGTTATCAGGGCCAGCTCCAGGCACCAGCTTAACAAGCAGGTGCTTGGGGCGGCCAAGGGAGAGGGGCGGCACCTGCGGCAATTCGGGGGCGGCAGGTCCCTCACTCCCTCTAGGAGCGAAGGACCTGCCGCTGAACTGCTGCCGCCGATCGCGGCTTTTTTTTTTTTTTTTTTGCTTGGGGCCGCAGAAATGCTGGAGCCGGCCCTGATTGTTATGCAGGTAGGGGATGACAAGCAGTGGCTGTGAAACTTTCAGATGCACAAAGCCACCTTCCTGGAACTGTGTGCGGAGCTTGTCCCTGCCCTGTGGTGAAAGGACACCAGAATGAGAGCTGCCCTCTTGGTGGAAGATTGTGCGGTGATCATTGTGTAGAAGCTGGCAACTCCAGACTGCTATAAGTCAGTCGTGAATCAGTTTGGAGTTTGAATCAGGAAGGCTTTGAAGCAGCATTTTGACAATGAGTCCCAATAATATGTCTTTCTGTAATGCATTCAGCCAGGCTTTGTTTACTTGCCACATGGAATGACCCTTGTGATGATTGCTTCCTGAGAGTAATTTGTAGTCTGCAAATGTGCCAGTTCCCACTGTGTATGAATTCCAGCAGCAATGATCGTGTGTAGGAGAAAAATAAAGATTCATTTTCTTTTATGAGTACATTTTTTATTAAACAGCAGTAACCAATACACAGAATTCATTTATTGCAAGGGACAGGACATTGAGGAGCACTCTCTTAATGGAGGCTCTCATAGCTGTATGTAAGTCCAGCCGTCATTAGGGAAACTGTCTGAAGGAGTGGAGTGAAAGGGGTACTGCTACGGGCCGGGAACATGCAAGGAATGTTTGGGGGGAGTTTGGGGAGGGCATGGCACACAGTTCTGTATAGGCTGCAGGGGGACACGTGCATGCATGTATTCTGACTGCAGCACAATCAGGGACTTCGGCATCTCTGTTTGGTCGTCCATCTGTTTTATCATTTACTCCTGGCCCACTAAAATACGCTCCTGGCCCTTCTTCCTCTCCATGCTATTTTCAATTTTTTGTTAATTATCTCTCTCCAGGCCCTGTGATCATGATCTACAGTGCGAGATGATTAGAGCACCTCCCTAAACATGTCCTCCTTACTCCTCCTGTGTCACCTCCATATCTGACAGAGGCACTCTACTGGTGTGTAGGGGTTCCCCTCAAAGGCACTTCTGCAGAACCACAAGAAACAATAAACAGAAGCAGTATTTTGAGAGCACTCACAGCATTGAATCACCATAGTCTTTCTCACTCTCCCTTGACAAGCACACAGTTCGGTGAGCGCCCTAAACGTGGTGGGTGGGGAAGGTCCAAGATGGGGCAAAGAGTCTAGGTAGTTTTTTAAGGGGATCACTGCAAATGATGAGGGATGCTATTATAAATTATACCACCATTTTCCACAGGCGGGGGTAATTGAAGCCAATATCTCACTCCTGAATGTAAACAAGGATTCAAGTGTGCATCTCCTGCATGCATGCGGCTTCAGAGCGGGTGGAGCCACCATGGTCGGCTGGGAAGATATGATGTGAGCTCTCCACGCCGAGCAAACGGAAAGTGGAATTTCAAAGATTCTCGGGGCTTTAAAGGGGAAGGGGTGGATGTTGGTGTACTTGGGTGCAGGGCAGCAGAGTTTGAACTGCTGACCAGAGCACTCATGATGAGCATTGTGGGATACCTCCTGGAGGCCATTTACAGCGACATAACCAAGCGCAGGGTCTACACTGACACTGCATCGATCAAACTTTGTCGCAAAAAGCTCTACACCTCTCACTGAGGTGGTTTTATTTTGTCGGCATAGCAGGAGCATTGAATCAGCAGGAGGAGCATTGTAGTATGTACACCTACATTGTTTTGTCAATAAAAGCTGACTTTTGTCAACAAAACTATGTAGTGGCGACAAGGCCTTACCCTAGGCAAAAACTGCACTTTATCACAGAGAAGTACAAATCTTCTGGCAAGTATAGTCATGGGCAGCGCATGAACTCCCCCTTGGGGAAGCTAGACCCCCAGCTCCACCTCTTCCACCTGAAGCCCCATCCCTAACCCACCCCTTCTATCCCCCTCGCCTGCTGGAGCCCTGAGCCCCCGCCCCTCATGGCCGAAGGAGCCCTGGCTGAACCACCTGGAGCACTGAACTGCCTGCCCCAGCTGCCCTGAGCCCTGGGCCACCAGCCGGCTGGCCCTAGGGCCGACCCTTGGGCTGTTGGCTGCCCTGAGCCCTGGGCTGGCCTGGGCCACCCCAGGCCACCAGACTCGCTTGAGCCACCGTCTGGCTAAGCCCCGAGATCCAGGCTGCCTGTCTGAGCTTAGCCCCCACTGGCTTTGGGAGAGAGGGGGAATGAGGATGGGGTCTTGGGGTGGAGCATGCGTGGGGCCATGGGCTGGGTTACGGGAGGCTTAGCTTCCCTTGGCCTATTATACCCACCACCCCTGAGTACAGTCATAATCTGGACACATGACTTATTGATGCATTCTGTCCAACTTTCAATCTGGTGGTGATGTGATTCTTGGTCTTCTATTTAGAAGAAGGATTCAGCATCAGCTTTTGAGCTGGCATGTGCTCAGCAATAATGAAGCTGAACTATCTGTTTTAAAAATATATGCTAGCAAAGAAAAGTAAGGAGTCCTGATTTTCTTCCACGTGCCACTGTAGCTGGAGGCGTGACGCATTTGCTGCAGAAAAGGGGATTAGAAACTCCATTGTGGTATTTTGGTTCTTATGTTTACACACAGACTATATAGATTCATATAATAATTACACATAGATCACTTGTAACAGAGATTTACAGTTACAAAGTCAAGCACTCGAAAGTTAGGAAATGCCAGAGTTAAGATTTCCTGTGCAACCTTAATTCAGCACCCTTATGCATATGCATTAGGATACAGATTTTAATTATATGTGGCCTACAGCAACTGGGATCAGCTATTGGCGAGAAAGTGCTGTTCAGCTCCTGCAGCCTCAGGATGGAGCATGCGCCATTCACAGGGAATCTTTGGAGAATTTATCTGCCAAATTTTAACAAGTCTCTACTGAACATATGTGAACTGCAATTTTTTTAAAAGATTTATAACCTGGCCAAATTTTTTTACTTGAACAGCAAAGGCCCTGAGACCTGGACAGTACTCCTGCCAAATTTCAAGTTTTTCTTCTAAAACATGGTGGCCCTAGAGCTTCTTGCTGAAGGAACTGCAACAATATTTTTAACATAGCAAAACAAAGTATTTTTTCTCTAATCTCTTTATCAGAAATGGCTGAACCATTTTTGCAGAAACTTTCCCAGAAAAAATTCAGCCTGAATCAGCTATTCAGCATGGAAAATTTCAGCCCAAATGATTAAAGCTTAGTGAAGCTATAAGCAACTGACAACAGGGTCTTATAATAGGAAATGGGAAATTTTACACTTATAATAGCAACCTTAAGTACAGGCAGTGCTACCAGCTCCACCTATATATTACTCCTTTCACAGCCCATTGATGCTTCTGGTCTTTAATCAAATAGAAGCATTTTTAGGTAATATGCAACACTTCCTTCCCTAGACCTGCCCAATAGAGAAGGATATCAGTACCGGATACTGAACTACAGGCAGAGGCGTTGGCTTCCTCTGAGTCCCAGGGGTGGTCAACACCCTGCTCCACCCCAGGCCCCGCCCCCACGCACCCCTTTCCCCCAAATCCCCACTCCCGACCCCCCTCTTCCCACCACTGCTCCACCCCCACCCACCTCCCAAGCCCACACCCCCGCACAATCTCTTCCTGCCCCCACTCCACCCCCGCCCCACCTCTTCCTGCTCAGTTCCACCGCTTCCCCTGAGCATGCCTGGCTCTCATTCCTCCCCCCATCTCCTCCCCCCCCAGCGCCTCCTATACGCTGCGGAACAGCTGATTGTGACGGGTGGGAGGTGCTGGGAGGTAGGGGGAGGAGTTGATTGGCGGGGCTGCCAGCGGATGGGATGAATCACTGGTGGGGGGAGTTGGCAGCCACAAAGGCACCAGACCAACTCCTAGCTTTTTGGGACTTCTGATACACACACAAGTCAGAGGTTAATAATTAGAAATAGTTTGTGCAGACCTAAGATCCACGGAACATAGTTGTGCAAATGACCTTCACTTCTGACCTCCCACACCTGTATACCATTTGAGTTGGTTTCATGCTAGTAGAGACTGAGACCTGGACCACATTATCTGATGATTCTGTTGGACATATGCTAAGGATTATGATAGGTTAAGAGTGAGACAAATAAACTCTTTCACTTGTAACTTAAACCAGATTTGACTATAAGCTGAATTTTGTTTTTAGTTAATTTAGGATACCATAAAAGTTACATTATTCTCCTCAGATCTTTATCACTCAGTAGAATGCAAAATAAAGTAGAAGCCAATTAGAATGAATAGCTGATTTATATTTTAATTCATATGGTTCAGTTTCTCAGTTAATAAAGGTTTTTTTCTTTAAATCAAAGGAGTCAAGTGGAATATCGTAAATGCAAAATTAGGCTAATTCTATTGAACTCAAAACTGTGATGACACTTAATTAAAAAAGAACTCACTGGTGTGAATAAGGAATTCACTTGAGATGTAGATCAAAAGAAAAAACAGTATTTTAGCTGTGTGTTTTCTATAAAACATTAGGGGGCAAAAAAGGCTGCCCTAAGAATGCTGTTACACTACAAATTGATTTGTTCCTCAGTATTTAAGTCCATTTTATAATGAAACATTACATATCTATCATGAATAAATGTTGATTTTGTGTTTCTTTGTTGAATTTAATTTTGTGAGTTGGTACAGTTTGCACAACTTGCACTTTTTTAGCCTACTGGAGTATATTAATTAATGGATATCTCTGGAGATGAAGTACCTACTTTCCATGGGTTAAGTATGCAACCAACTGAAAATATATAGATGCGATATGCACTGAAATTACAAAAATACTTAGATAATTATCAGGGTGTAGTTGATGCAGCCGTCAAAGTTGTTATTAAACTAATTTCAAATCTTTCACCATGTTCTTGAATCTGAGAATAAAATAATGGAAGAGGCACCTTTATTCCAATCAACACTAATGTTTGAAAATTGAAAGCAAAATTTGAGAATGTTTTCCCAAATGCCTCTTCCCCATTTTTTCCCAGAAATTTTAAAATCTTCTGACCATCCCTATTAATTAACATTGCGCTCTGAAGTAACCACATGTAATAAATATTCTATTTAGTAAAATGTCTTTTATTAAAAATGTTAAGTGACTATAATAAGAGATCACAATGTAATAGGATAGGACTGTTCCCCCGCCCCCACTTTCTAAAGCTTGTTTTTAGAATTATATGCTTCTGTATTATCATCACTTTAGAATTTTTGCTTTTGATAGTGGGAATGTGGAAATTTAAAGACTTGTGAGACACAGATTTCTGCTGTTGACAAAGATTAAGCATGAACTCATCATTCAGTTAACATAACTGTAAGCATAAGCCCCCACCTACCAATCTCAA
Source organism: Terrapene triunguis (assembly GCF_002925995.2). NCBI lineage: Eukaryota > Metazoa > Chordata > Testudines > Emydidae > Terrapene > Terrapene triunguis. Next base: position 47,008,024 of record NW_020664419.1, on the reverse strand, counting down.
TGGGAATGGGTTTAACTTAACCCATCACAAGATTTCACCTAATACTTAATAATACTCCCCACTTCAGTTTCAGTGGTCATCCTGATGAGACCTAAAATGTGGAAACCCAAATCATCCCAAACAAAAACTAAAGGAAGAATTTAACAAATTACAAGTGATACAATATAACTATTTACATTGTCTCTGTCAAGATAGTTTCACATCGCCAACATGGAACCGTTATTCCTTCCCAAATCTCTTTTGGGTTTCTCTCTCTAGATTGCCTTTCAGCCATCAGCGAGGGGCCCCTTTCAGTTGGCCCCTGAGGAACGCCTATTCTTTCTGTGGAATTTGATGGCTAAAACAGGCCCTGCCCATTCTGTTCAAATGGGGGTGTGACATTACACCCCATATTCATCATAGTGGTATTATTATGATATGATTATGTCATAATTATGATGCATTTTGTACAAGATGGGTCATGTAAGGTATCATTGGAAAAGTTATGATTTGCTTATTATGATTATCCTAGTTGTATGCATGTATCATTTTTGTATCTGAAGGTATGAATATTGACTATGTACCTGTATTTCAAATGAGCTTACTCTGGAAAACACCACAACAATGAAGAAGCTAGACAGCGCTGATGGCCCATTAGCAAAGCCAATGGACCACGGAAGAGCTTAGCCTTCCTGAGAATGCTCCAGCCAGCCTGTAAGTAATGGTTGCTATGACTCAGCAGGGCATGAAAGGGCATGTGACCAGACCACATGACACTGAACTCCATTTTGATACCTGTATTTTTCCACAAACTTGGTCTGGATTTGGAACAAAGGGTTCCCGCCATATGGTAAAGCTATATAAGGAGGGATGTGACATCATCTGCGGGCCTCACGCCCCACACAAGAGAACTCCTGGAAACACCTGAGGAACAAAGACTGAACTGGGGGAAGTGCTGGTCCCAGGCTAAAAGCCTGTGTATGGAAGCCTGGTGGACTGCTTGTATCACCAGCCAGGATGAGAAATTGCTAATTCATATCCAATCTATCTAGTATGTTAGGCTTAGTTTGTGTTTTGTTTATTTGCTAGGTAATATGCTTTGATTTGTTTGCTATCACTTATAATCACTTAAAATCTATCTTATAGTTAAAGACATTTGTTTTTTTGCTTTATCTAAACCAGTGTGCCTTTGAATGAGGTGCCTAAGGAAAAATCTCAGCTTGGTTAACACAGAATTTGCATATCCTTCCCACATCGAGGGGATGGCAAACTTTATTAATGTGCATACCTTGTACAGATCCCTGTCCAGTATAAGACGGTATAATTGTGGGTTTATAGCCTCACAGAGGTGCAAGGCGGGGGGACTTGGGAAGTTGGCTGTTTGTCCTTGAGTGGCTTTGGTACAGTACTCAGGTAGTTCAGTTTGGGTGTGTGGCACCACCTGCTGTTGTGTTGGGTGATAACAGGGCCTGGTGAGGCTGGCTGTGTCTCCAAACCAGTGGTGGGCAATCTGTGGCCCGTGGGCTGCAAGCAGCCCGTCAGGGTAATCCGCTGGAGGGCTGCAAGACAGTTTGTTTACATTGACTGTCCACAGGCATGGCCACCCGCAGCTCCCAGTGTGTCTTAGAGGGGTGCAGTGGTTCCCATGGCTCCCAGACTGCACCCCGGCGATGACAATCTGTAACAGGGGGATTCACCTCTGCAGCAACTTTTCCAGCCTCAACTCCCACAGCTACATTCTGAGACTTGGGATGAGTCTTAGAAGACGACTTATGCTCACAGTTGGATGTGAACTCACCCTTCAATTACACATCAATCTCAATGGGGTTTTAACTAAATTCATAACAAGGTTTTACCCAGCTCATCACATTATTTACTCTAAGGTGCTAATCCCGTTTGCTGTACTCGCACAAGTAGTCCAATCTGAATCAGTGGGATTACCTACTTGAGCCAAGTAAGCAGAATCAAACCCCATATAGTTATAATTTATTTTCTTGAAAAGTAAAGCACAGGGTTTGTACAGGCACTTTGGGTAAATGAGGTTTTTTGTGCCTTTTCTACAAGCCAGTTTAGAGGAGTCCACACTCCATGTCTCTAGCCCCAAAGCATGGTGAAAAAATAATTGCTAGCCAATCAGATGACACTCCCATAAATATTAGATCAATTCATATCACCCCTGTTTGAAAGTAGCCCTAGCAAGCCTAAATATTCACAATACTTACTGTATCTCTTGAAAACCCATGATATCTTTCATTCTCTTAACAGTCTTTGTGGAGAATAGGAGTATATCTGTTTATGTAGCTTTTACACTATTATTGTCTTCTACCTTAACACATGCACAAATGTGCTTCAGGCAGGGCTGTCAATTAATCGCAGTTAAATCACACAATTAATTCAAAAAATTAATCATAATTCAAAAACTTAATTGTGATTAATCACAGTTTTAATTGCATTGTTAAATAAGAGACTACCAATTGAAATTTATTAAATATTTTGGATGTTTTTCTACATTTTCATATATATCTTGTAATTGAAATCAAAGTGTACATTTTGATTACAAATATTTGCACTGTAAAAATGATAAACAGAAGAAATAGTATTTGTCTATTCACCTTATACAAGTACTGTAGTGCAATCTTTGTCCTGAAAGTGCAATTTACAAATGTAGATTTTTTTTTGTTACATAACTGCACTCAAAACCAGAACAACGTAAAACTTCAGAGGCTACAATTCTGCTCAGTCCCACTTCTTGTTCAGCCAATTGCTAAGACAAACAAGTTTGTTTACATTTACAGGAGATAGTGTTGCCCTCTTCTTATTTACAATGTCACCAGAAAATGAGAACAGGCATTTGCATGGCACTTTTGTAGCCAGGTATTTACATGCCAGATATGCTAAACATTCATATGCTTCTTCATGCTTTGATGACACTCGTTAAAAAAATAATGCATTAATTACATTTGTGACTGAACTCCTTGGGGGAGAATTTTATGTCCCCTGCTCTGTTTTACCCACATTCTGCCATATATTTCATGTTATAGCAGTCTTGGATGATAACCCAGCACATGTTGTTCATTTTAAGAACACTTTCACTGCAGATTTGACAAAACGCAAAGAAAGTACCAATATGAGATTTCTAAAGATAGCTACAGCACTCGACCCAAAATTTAAGCATCTGAAGTGCCTTCCAAAATCTGAGAGGGACGAGGTGTGGAGCATGCTTTCAGAAGTCTTAAAGGAGCAACACGCTGATGTGGAAACTACAGAACCCGAACCACCAAAAAAGAAAATCAACCTTCTGCTGGTGGCATCTGACTCAGATAGTGAAAATGAACATGCGTCGATCCGCACTGCTTTGAATGGTTTTCGAGCAGTTTGAGGGCCATTGAACAAGGCTGATGTTTCCCCAATTGTATTGCACAATTAGAGAAGCACTTGTGCTAAATAACTTTGCTCTACCCTGCTGTGAGCATGTATAGACTATTAAACAACCATCTGAGTTTCTCATTTGTTCCTTGGCGTGGGGAGAATTCAGCTCTAAAACCTCTAAAAGGACTTTTTTGCTTTTTTAAAATTAGTCTAGTGTGTATTTGACTGTGCTGCTGTAACTAAGGGCTTGGCAACATTTTGTTTATCAGCCTTGCTTTTTCTCAAGTTTGTGAATTCCAGCTCTGAAATTAAATTGTATGCCAAGGTCCATATCCTCAAACACATTCATGAGATGCTCCGTGCAACACAGGGGTGAGGTGATGCAAAAGTGTCTCTGTTCTGCTTTTCGGGAGCCCTTTCACCCCAACAAGCTGGTGGCTGGTTCAGGCCCCAGGACAATGTAAAACAGCCTCAGGGCTGCTCTAAGATGCACCCAGGTGCAACTATTCCCGAGGGGCTGTTCTAGGAGCTGGGACTGCCAGACTGGAGCAGCATGCTGGCCACAGCCCCTCTGTTGGAGGTCAGGAGGAATGAGAGATATACAGCCAGCTCTTACGCTGGGGAAACCCCCATGTAGCTGTTTATTCTGGTTTTCCAGCTGCTTTGTGCCATAGAAGTGTGGGAGTGTGAAGGGGATGGGGGAGGATGATTCTCTCTATTATCCTTCCCAAACAGTAGGCAAGCACAAGAGTTGTTGGTTGTGTCTGTCTGTCAAGGCCCATGTTCCCTGTATGTTAATGGCTTGTAGATAGTGTGTGTGTGTGTGTGTGTGTGTGGAGGGGGTCGGGGGGCTGGTGGTTATTGGCAGCTTCTGTTCTCTTCCACCACTCTTGACCTACCTCAGTGGGACTGTTGGCGTGACCATTTCCCATGTCTGTCATCCCTGCGACTTCCTGGGACTGCGTGGTGAGGCTGCTTCTGTTTGGTGCCCACATACTGTATGCATCATTGGCCTGGTGACACATGGCATCTTGCACTGATGACATAGATCCTTGTCTTTCAGACACATGACATCTGTTGCTAACAGAACAATAACTGTCTTACAGTTAGGTTCCTGCAGCCTTATTGCTTGCAATGGCACACTGATGTCTGGGTCCATTGGTCTACTCCACATGTCTGCTCTGGCCCCTCATTCTCCTGCCTCTAAGACAGCAGTTTTGTTAACTGCTTCTGTTTGATAATGGTTGTCACACCACTTAGATTGTTGACAAGGATGTGAATCACCGACACTGTTACCTGGTCACAACACTCTCTCTTTATGTTTGTATGTGGTGAGAAGCAATGGCAAGTTATATAGGGGATAAGCTGGAGCATATTGTGATTGAAGCTATGTCCCTGCAGAAGCCTGTTCACATATGTTATGTAGGTTGCAAAACCACTATGCACTGGCTTACACAGCACACAGATTTGTGCAGGATCTGGCCCTCCATATGCAGTTCATTTTGACATGGAAGAAACATATTCATAAATGATCTGGAAAAAGGGGTAAACAGCGAGGTGGCAAAGTTTGCAGACGAAGCAAAATTACTCAAAATAGTTAAATCTAAAGCTGAGTGCGAGGAGTTACAAAGGGAGCTTATTGAACTGGTAACTGGGCACCAAAATGGCAGAGGAAATGGAATGTTGATAAATACAAAGTAATTCACATTGGAACACATAATCCCATTTATACACACAAAATTATGGGGTCTACATTAGCTCTTACCACTCCAGAAAGAGATTGTGGAGTCATTGGATAAAGTTGAGAAGTGTGAGCAACAAGGGTGATGTCGTGGTCGGAGTCTGCTATAGACCACCAGACCAGGGGGATGAGGTGGATGAGGCTTTCTTCTGGCAACTAGCAGAAGTTGCTAGATCGCAGGCCCTGGTTCTCATGGGAGACTCTAATCACCCTGATATCTGCTGGGAGAGCAATACAGCGGTGCACAGACAATCCAGGAAGTTTTTGGAAAGTTTAGGGGACAATTTCCTGGTGCAAGTGCTGGAGGAACCAACTAGGGGCAGAGCTTTTCTTGACCTGCTGCTCACAAACAGGGAAGAATTAGTAGGGGAAGCAAAAGTGGATGGGAACCTGGGAGGCAGTGACCATGAGATGGTCGAGTTCAGGATCCTGACACAAGGAAGAAAGGAGAGCAGCAGAATACGGACCCTGGACTTCAGAAAAGCGGACTTTGACTCCCTCAGGGAACTGATGGGCAGGATCCCCTGGGAGAATAACATGAAGGGCAAAGGGGTCCAGGAGAGCTGGCTGTATTTTAAAGAATCCTTATTGCGGTTGCAGGAACAAACCATCCCGATGTGTAGAAAGAATAGTAAATATGGCAGGCGACCAGCTTGGCTAAACAGTGAAATCCTTGCTGATCTTAAACGCAAAAAAGAAGCTTACAAGAAGTGGAAGATTGGACAAATGACCAGGGAGGAGTATAAAAATATTGCTCAGGCATGCAGGAGTGAAATCAGGAAGGCCAAATCGCACTTGGAGTTGCAGCTAGCAAGAGATGTTAAGAGTAACAAGAAGGGTTTCTTCAGGTATGTTAGCAACAAGAAGAAAGTCAAGGAAAGTGTGGGCCCCTTACTGAATGAGGGAGGCAACCTAGTGACTGAGGATGTGGAAAAAGCTAATGTACTCAATGCTTTTTTTGCCTCTGTCTTCACAAACAAGGTCAGCTCCCAGACTGCTACACTGGGCAGCACAATATGGGGAGAAGGTGACCAGCCCTCTGTGGAGAAAGAAGTGGTTCGGGACTATTTAGAAAAACTGGACATGCACAAGTCCATGGGGCCGGATGTGCTGCATCCGAGGGTGCTAAAGGAGTTGGCGGATGAGATTGCAGAGCCATTAGCCATTATTTTTGAAAACTCATGGCGATCGGGGGAGGTCCCGGATGGCTGGAAAAAGGCTAATGTAGTGCCCATCTTTAAAAAAGGGAAGAAGGAGGATCCGGGGAACTACAGGCCAGTCAGCCTCACCTCAGTCCCTGGAAAAATCATGGAGCAGGTCCTCAAGGAATCAATTATGAAACACTTAGAGGAGAGGAAAGTGATCAGGAACAGTCAGCATGGATTCACCAAGGGGAAGTCGTGCCTGACTAACTTAATTGCCTTCTATGATGAGATAACTGGCTCTGTGGATGAGGGGAAAGCAGTGGATGTGTTATTCCTTGACTTTAGCAAAGCTTTTGATATGGTCTCCCACAGTATTCTTGCTGCCAAGTTAAAGAAGTATGGGCTGGATGAATGGACTGTAAGGTGGATAGAAAGCTGGCTAGATCGTTGGGCTCAACGGGTAGTGATCAATGGCTCCATGTCTAGTTGGCAGCCAGTTTCAAGCGGAGTGCCCCAAGGGTCGGTCCTGGGGCCGGTTTTGTTTAATATCTTTATTAATGATCTGGAGGATGGAGTGGACTGCACTCTCAGCAAGTTTGCCGATGACACTAAACTAGGAGGCGTGGTAGATACACTAGAGAGTAGGGATCGGATACAGAGGGACCTAGACAAATTAGAGGATTGGGCCAAAAGAAACCTGATGAGGTTCAACAAGGACAAGTGCAGAGTCCTGCACTTAGGACGGAAGAATCCCATGCAGAGCTACAGACTAGGGACCGAATGGCTAGGTAGCAGTTCTGCAGAAAAGGACCTAGGGGTCACAGTGGACGAGAAGCTGGATATGAGTCAACAGTGTGCTCTTGTTGCCAAGAAGGCTAACGGCATTTTGGGCTGTATAAGTAGGGGCATTGCCAGCAGATCGAGGGACGTGATCGTTCCCCTTTATTCGACATTGGTGAGGCCTCATCTGGAGTACTGTGTCCAGTTTTGGGCCCCACACTACAAGAAGGATGTGGAAAAATTGGAAAGAGTCCAGCGGAGGGCAACAAAAATGATTAGGGGTCTGGAGCGCATGACTTATGAGGAGAGGCTAAGGGAACTGGGATTGTTTAGTCTCCAGAAGAGAAGAATGAGGGTGGATTTGATAGCAGCCTACAACTACCTGAAGGGGAGTTCCAAAGGGGATGGAACTCGGCTGTTCTCAATGGTGGCAGATGACAGAACAAGGAGCAATGGTCTCAAGTTGCAGTGGGGGAGGTGTAGGTTGGATATTAGGAAACACTATTTCACTAGGAGGGTGGTGAAGCACTGGAA
>NW_020664419.1:46999292-47000466 GCF_002925995.2 Terrapene triunguis | reverse complement strand
ACCTCCTGAGGTCCCTTCCAACCCTGATATTCTATGATTCTATGATTGTGGATAGTTCTCTGAAAACATCTCTGCTCTATGTGCAGCAGCAGTCAAAAAAGCTAACAGAATGTTAGGAACCATTAAGAAGGGATAAATAATAAGAGAGAAAATATCATAATGACACTATCTAAATCCATGGTTCAAACACACCTTGAATATTGCATACAGTTCTGGTCATCCATCTCATAAAAGATATATTAGAAATGGAAAAGGTACAGAGAAGGGCAACAAAAATAATTAGGGGTCTGGAACAGCTTCCATATGAGGAGAAATTAAAAAGACTGGGTCTTTTCAGTTTAGCAAAGAGACAAATAAGGGGGGATCTGATAGAGGTCTATAAAATCATGAATAGTATGGAGAAAGTGAATAAGAAAATATTATCTACCCCTTCATATAACACACTATTGACGGGTCACCCAATGAAATTAGTAGACTGCAGGTTTAAAACAACCGTAAGGAAGTATTTCTTGACAAAGCTCAAAGTCAACCTGTGGAATTTGATGCCAGGGGATGTTGTGAAGGCCAAAAAGTATAACTGGGTTAAAAAAAGAATTGAATAAGTTCATGGAGGATAGGTCCATCAATGGCTATTAGCCAAGATGGTCAGGGTCACAAACCCATGTTCTAGGTGTCTCTAAACCTCTAACTGCTAGAAGCTGGGACTGGATGACAGAGGATGGATCACTTGACAAATTGCCCTATTCTGTTCACTCCTTCTGAAGCATCTGAAGGCCACTGTTGGAAGATGGGATACTGGACTAGATGGACCATTGTTCTGACCCAGTAGGGCCGTTCTTATGGAACTGAGATATCTCTAAGGAATTTCAGGCCCTCATTCTATTCTGAAAAAGATAAGAAATTGAAGTTTAAAAAAATCCATTGTCATTTTCAAATGCTTCATGTCGTAAGTTGGTATCAGGCCTTAGGAGGTCCAGCAAATGATGCGTGGTATTATCCCTTTTCAAGTGTAGCATTGGGAAAATCCCACTCCCAGCACGAAAGGCTTAAGTGGAAAAGAAACTTCATCTCTTGGGCCTATTAACAAAGAAATAGCTTGCATGCTGCAGTGGTGACGACGCAGGAAGGGAAACAGAACGCCAGGTTTGTTGGTAGCCAGAGGGCTTTACAAGCC
>NW_020664419.1:46989142-46999282 GCF_002925995.2 Terrapene triunguis | reverse complement strand
TTTGCCGTTCTTCAAGGCTTATGATTAGGGAGCAACACATTCCTACAGCATGCAGCTTACATACACAATCAGGGATGCTAAAAATATACTCACTGTATATCCCAGGAGCTTAGAATTTTACTCCTGATGCATGTATACCAAAAAGTAGCTATTTGCATAGGATATCTTTTTTCTTTCATGATAAAATTTATGAAAGCTGCAGTCTATTCAGTTCCAAAAAGAGAGCGATCTGACATGAGCTAATGCTGGTGAGCAGATGGCAGGGACACTAGCACACACAAGTGGCATGCATGAATGTGCAGAGAATTATAGGATACCATTTACATTTTGAGGAACATCAAACTGTCATAAAAGAGAATTTCTCAGTGTGACACAGTGACACAGGCTTCTGCATTTGTTTTCCCCCTCCTATGTCTATACTTTTACTTATAATGAGAACTGAAAATCTCAGTTTACTTGTTTTCTGGGAACATTTAGCTGGCTGGAAAAATTCTCTACTACCCAGGAGCTGAATGATCAGCCACTTACTGTTTTTAATCTATAGACTTTTGTATAGTGCTCATCACCTTAGCATTTCAGTGCCTTACAACATTAATGAATTTATTCCAGGTGAGGGCCAGGGAAGTATTTTACAACTGGTAAAAATGAGGCACAGAGAAGTTGAGTGACTTGCACAAGGTCACACAGGGAATGTGGGGCAGAAATCGGAATAGGCCTCTGTGTCCCAGTCCCGTTCCTTAATCACAATTACCCTCTTCTTCCTCTGCTCTGATTGGCCTTAAATACTTCATGCCCCTGAAGGAACATACTTTAGGTTGGGCCTTGGGACTGATGGTGACAGGAAGAGAGTTACAATTCACTGACAATGTAACCTGACCATTTTGCTGGTTCACATGATTTTGAATATGCTAACAGGTATGAAGAATTTAAAAATACCTACAAAATGATTTGTAGCCAAGGATAAGAGCTCAGGTTGATTTAGGATATAGAGGTGAAATATACTTATTCATTAATGTTGTAATATAGCACCCACAGGTCTATAAGATATTTAGCGTAGCTAAACAAGGCCTCAGGCTGAGGACTACATTGACATGATTAGTTGACCGACAAATAACCTTGTAAATTGTAGTGTTACAGTAAACGGATGTATTAAGTGCTGATGTTTGGGGAAAAATGTATTGTAACATACCAGTTAAAAGATGCCAGTTAAGGCTGGTTGTAACATTTTGGGGATTTCTGCAGACATAGGGTGTAAGGAATGTGTTAACCACAAGTTGTTATGGTGACTGAGGGATGTAAATGTTAATGAATATTAGGGGAACTGACAAACTGGCCTACGAAAAATGGGGCATCCAAAGTTTAGTGTGGTGTGAAAATACAGATAAGGAAAAGTAGGTTGTAACCACCTTCATAAATATATATAATCCCCAGTGGGCATCAGAGTGACACATTATAAAAGCTGTATCCCAGCTCGTGTGCCTGGGACGATGGCAGGAAGATATCCAGTGGTGATGATGGTGACAACAATGATGATAACTGATGAGGAAGATAATAACTGACACACTGGTGTTCCCCAGCAGGACATGTGAGTGATGCCAGCCCTAGGGCTAACCACTTTGCACTGTCTCTTTGTCTGCTGCTGTATTTCAGTGTTTGTGGGATTGTTCATCTGTTTATGGATTTGATAATAAAGGGACTTGTGATAAATTGCAGTTGTTTCTCATGTGCTCCTTGGGTCTCTCATTCTAATAATAGTGGTATGAACTTTCCTGATACTGTAGCTGTTCAGGAGACCGAATCTTTGTTGACCACTGCTGTATAAGAAATTAATCAATAATCAATATATCAATCCATCAGCTAGGCTACAGATTCCAAGAAAGGGGTTGCACTGCCTTGCTGAGGTATGATTAGATGTAGAGGCTGGGACTGAGTCATCTCCCTAGCCAGATAATTAAAATATTGTGCTTTCTGAAGTGGCCACGTGAGCAAGCAAGCAGCATGGACAAATGAAGATGCATAGTTAAGTGGCTGAGGTTGAGATGGCATGGATGTGCAGTAACAGGAGAAGATAGTCTGGATATGCAGACTCAGGAGGACAAAATTGAAGTCTCTGAAAGAAAGGCCTTGCAGTATGTTGATCAAAGCACTGCTGATAGCAGTAAGTCCTGATTCAGCAAGGTAGTTAAGCACATATATAACTTTAAATACAAGTCAGTGGTACTACTCATGTGCTTATGGTCATGTGCTTTTCCCTTGTGGAATTGCGACCATAGTTGGGGCTGAGAGAGTAAGGAGTAAGGTTGGACAGAGAGGGAGGGGAAGCAAGGCTTAAAGGGCTGTTTGAAAGAAAGAAGTGAACTTAATGATCTGGAAGAAAAGAAAATAGTGATGGGGAACTGTAGCGGGGTGAACGCCCGCTCCAGCCCTGAAGGGGTTGGAAAAGCCCTGCAGAGGGCTGGGGCTGTGTAAAGGAGCAAAACCCCGGCTGATTGGGGAAGTGGCTGCAGCTGGGGCCACGCCCCAAACAGAGCAACTAGGCCTTATAAGAAGGCTAGGGTAGCCAGAAGCTCAGGAGTCTCACTCTGACTGGAGGGAGAGACAGGCCTGGCTGTAGGGAGCTCACCGGGGACCTAGAGTGAAGCAGGGCTGGGGAAAGGCCTTGGGGGCTGGAAAGCCCTAGGCCAGCAACTCCCCAGGCTGCAGGGCCTGGTCCTAGGCCCAGGCCCATATAGGTATTGGGGTTGCAGAGGGGCAGCCTGAGGGTGGGTAAAGGCAGCCAGTCCAAACCCCTTGTTGCCTGTGATGATTGGCTGATAGACTGCAGTCTGCCCCAGGGTGCGGGGGCTAGATGGTGACTGGCAGTAGCCATGACTGAGGTGACATTGGGATAAGGGATGGGAGTTCCCCTGGGTGGGGAGACCCAGAGAGAGAGTAGGGTACTGCTGGGGGGGGCAGCACCCAAGCCAAGGGCACCGGGGTCTGGGAGGGACATGGGGGCCAATGACAGGTGGGACATGTGGCCTGCAGAGGGTGCTCTGGATGCTGGGTGAGCTAATTCCTGAGACAACCAGCAGGAGGTGCTGCAGGAGTGACTCCATGCCTGATTACAGGAACCCTATGCAAGAGATTGACCTCGCTTAGCAGCCCTGAATATGACCTCTACAAATTAACTTCATTTAAAAGATATACTTATAACATGCTCTATTTAGAAAGGCATGTTATGAGTTATTCTGAGAAATTCCTCATAATGAAACCATACAAATTATTTCCTAAAGACTTCCAAAATGTTTCAGGAACTATTAGAACTTTTAAGAGTCTAAAATTATTAATCTTAAAATCTATAATCTTGTAAGATTCTCCCATTTCTAATTTCCATTTCCTCACAAACTAGCCTACAGCAAGCTAATTAGGCATTAAATAATTAAATGCTGATGTGTTCTGTATTTTCATTAATGTTAAACATGTGATAGCCATCTTGTTCAATGTCAATTAAATAAATAATGGTTCCTCAGACTAATAAGAATCCAATTATATATTAAGGGCTTGACTCTAACCTTTGTTTGCAAAAAGTGAACAAATGGGAAGAATGGAGCTGTTGTGAACCTGCTAGTTATTACCAGGCAATATATTAAGCCCCAGTTCAACATCCAACCAGCAGAGGACTCCAAACAGGAATGGGAAGTACAACCAGAAATCAAAGGGTGACATGAGTGAGCAAGAGGCTGTGTGGGAGCTGGAGCAGTTGGCTGGAGGCGGCAGCCTGGGAGCTGGCTGTGGAGAGAAGGCCAAGCACTTGAGAGCTGGGCTGAGAAAGAGTCTTCTGCTGGCAAGACACCAGCAATAGCTGCAACAGGCTGATAGTAGGGAGTGGCCTGCAGATAGGGACCATGCAGATGGGACCATACAGGACAAAAGGACTGCACTCTGGCTGGGGGATCTGTAGGTCAGTGCATGGTTGTGTTGGGGAGATGGGTGGGGTGGAGTGAGTATTCTGGGCACACCCCACCTCCATACTTCTGTACTGGGCTGTTTCTCAGAACTGATCTAGAGCCCAGGGTATTTGCACTTTCCATTTCTAGCAATCCTAGTAAAGGAATCCTTTGTTACTTCATCAGAATTTATGGCAATCCACCCAAGGTCAGAGCCTAGTGCCTGGAGCCCATACAGTACTTACCTCTGAGCAGCACACAACTCACACCACATACCCTTTGTTCTAGGTCTGTGCTGCAGGTAAACATGGTCTGTGTTAACTTATGCCCACTATAATGTGTTTATACGACTATTTTTGTGAATCAGCCCAGAACAGGCTTCTGAGCCATATCTTTGCTAGGTGCAGTATACACCAGAACAACGGACGAGACCAGCATTATATGAAACATAATCATTGGCTAAAACTGCTTGGACCCACATCTGAATGAATGAGCAGGAAAGATATATATTTGACCCATTTTCACTTCCTCTTCCTGACTGTTCCATTGTATACCACATCTAGACTGTAATTTAACACTTACTATACCTGACCATATATAGCCCCCAGGATTTTGCTGTTAGTGTTATAGCATTTCCTAGCATATGTCATGCTTCTCAGTGAAATGGGGGGGGAAAAAAAAGCACGCGTCAACTTTTCACATGTGAAATGCCACCTAGGATTTGGAATGCTTCATTTGAAACACCAGACTGTGATATGCATTTTAATGAACCGAGAGGCAAGTCACGTGCTACTAAATGCAATTATTTTCTCTCCGATTTTGTATCAGAGTTGCATTTGGGTTTGTTCTCTCATTAGGAGTATTTTAAACTAAATGTAATAATTTGTATTGAATTATACTTGGATTAATTAAGTGAAAAAGACTATCTACATTATTGGTGTGCTGTACGGATTATAATTATTAGTGTGATGTCCCAAAGTCTTGTGTGGCGGGGGGAAAAAAACCCAAGTCACATGAAAACACATTTGGTTGACTATGCATCTGAGATGGCTGATGTGGTGTTTATCCCAGCAGTTACGTAGTACTTGTATATTGTGTTTATGAAATATGCTCCTGGTATGCTACTTTCAGACAGGCATGTACAAATATCTGGGAAATAAGCTAAAGATTCCCACATTTGGGGTTTTTCATATTTCATTTATATAATCTTCTAGTGAATTTAAGCTGTACTTGTGTATCTGAACTATAATTATTTTAAATATATTTTAGGAAGGCCACAATACCCCAACAGTTTAGTGCAAAAGCTACTGTGAACTGCTCAGACACATTGATTATTTTACCTTTTGCTGCTGTGGATGTGAAAATCAGAAGTCAGAACTTGGGGTTTGTTTTGATTTGGGGGGGTGGTGGTGGAGTTGAGAGGTTAGATTCAAGCAAGATTTGTAGATTGTTTAATATGCATTATAATAACTAGTTATTATTCTTTAGTATTAAGTTGTCACTTAATACATTACTAAAATGGAGAGCTGTGTCAATAAAAAGAAATTAACCCCTATAACCATCTCCCCCCAGGAACTCTTTTACCTATATGTCTGAACCTCCTACCCTCTCACACACACAGATATCATTCCCAAAAGAGAAGTATTGTCTCCAAAATATGCAAAGGAATCAACATTACCGCATGGTGGAGTGGGGGCTAACAGGTATAAGGAAATGAGGCACCCAGCTAGGTAATAAAACCCTCCTCTACTTAGACAGCAGGAACTTATTGTTTGCGTAAACCTGAAATTTTCAATGGAAGAGGAGAGACTAGGACAAGTCTGTAATAGTGGGAAAGATAGCTTTAAAAAGTTGCATCATTTCTCACTGGATGCACATCTGTCACATAGACTAGATTGTTACAAATGGAGGAAGCCGCCGAACAGCTAGCGACAGAACTGACAGATTGTTTCTTGTCCTCGGGGTTCCTTTGAGGTAGATTTGTGAACAAAGGAAGGGAGATAAATATTTTAAACCTTTCTTTTATTAAAATATTAAATATTAACAGGATTGGTGATTTATATGCTAAAAGGTGCCTACCCTTTTAGTCTGTTCCTCTTTTCTAGAGCACTGAAGAAATGAAAAAAGGGCTGTAGCTTTATGGGGTGTTTAGTTAACAAAACATTCTGGAGTCTTTTAGATTTGTTGACACTAAATCAGCAACAATTATTTGTTCTACTTCTCTTCGTATCTATGGTATTTCTAAAGGGCTTGTCACCATGATATCTAAGAGCTGACAATAAAACCATGGTAATAAAGAGTCACCATTGTTCTCATATTTTAGGAATAAACAACTAAACGATCAAGAAAGCTAGATGTCTGATTCTGGTATATATCTTAATGATGGACCAATATCCAGTCAGGGTTTCTTTTTTGAATGGGTATTGAGCTGTATTGTCAGCCCTAAAGAATTAACTTCTTTATTAATGTGTGCCAAAAACAGTAGTATGGCAAAATTCCCCAAAATGCCCTGTCATGACTGTGACCAGGGTCCCGGGGGGCCACGTTGAGATTGCTCAATCAGGGCAAACGGCGAAGAATGGGGCAGACAGTCCCCAAAACTGGTGGTTTATTCTAATATTTAGATTCACCAATCCAGCAACAAAACAGCTTCTACAATACCTTACTGATTACCCAAAAGCCAAAAACACAGCTCCCTTAAAACAATCCAGCCTTGGGCTCCCACCCAGACAGCCATGTCAAATATGATGAAGATTACTGAAAATCTTATTCATTATATACAAAGTTCTACCAATCCCAAATAATCAGACACATTACCCAGCAGAGCAATGAATATTCCAGATCTTACCCAAATACATGCTTACAGCCAACTGTTATTAACTAAACTAAAATTTATTAAAAAGAAAAGAGTATAGATTAAAAGGTCATTATACACAGAGACATGAATAGAGTTTTTAGGTCAGTTTCACAGAAGAGATGGTGAGCTTTAGAGTTGCAAAGAGCTCTTTCAGAATTAGTTCCAGAGGTTATAGCCCAATATCAGGGTGATGCAGACTGGAGTGGGAGACCTTAGTCTTGTGACTCAAACTTCCCCTGATGAAGCTTAAACAGATCTGAAATACAGAATTGGGGCACTAGAGTTCTTTTATAGATCTTTGGCAAGGCATCGATAGCCTCTTGACAGCAAGT
Organism: Terrapene triunguis; assembly: GCF_002925995.2. Classification (NCBI taxonomy): domain Eukaryota; kingdom Metazoa; phylum Chordata; order Testudines; family Emydidae; genus Terrapene; species Terrapene triunguis. Next base: position 46,992,164 of record NW_020664419.1, on the reverse strand, counting down.
ATTCCTTGGGTAAAGCATTGAGGTTCAACAAGGACAAGTGCAGAGTCCTGCACTTAGGATGGAAGAATCCCATGCACTGCTACAGACTAGAGACCGAATGGCTAGGCAGCAGTTCTGCAGAAAAGGACTTAGGGGTTACAGTAGATGAGAAGCTGAATATGAGTTGACAGTGGGCCCTTGTTGCCAAGAAGGCTAACGGCATTTTGGGCTGTATAAGCAGATCGAGGGACGTGATCATTCCCCTCTATTCGACATTGGTGAGGCCTCATCTGGAGTATTGTGTCCAGTTTTGGGCCCCACACTATAAGAAGGATGTGGAAAAATTGGAAAGAGTCCAGCGGAGGGCAACAAAAATGATTAGGGGGCCGGAGCACATGATTTATGAGGAGAGGCTGGGGGAACTGGGATTGTTTAATCTGCAAAAGAGAAGAATGAGGGAGGCTTTGATAGCTGCTTTCAACTACGTGAAAGGGGGTTCCAAAGAGGATGGATCTAGACTGTTCTCAGTGGTACCAGATGACAGAACAAGGAGTAATGGTCTCAAGTTGCAGTGGGGGAGGTTTAGGTTGGATATTAGGAAAATCTTTTTCACTAGGAGTGTGGTGAAGCAGTGGAATGGGTTACCTAGGGAGGTGGTGGAATCTCCTTCCTTAGAGGTTTTTAAGGTCAGGCTTGACAAAGTTGGGGATTGGTCCTGCTTTGAGCAGGGGGTTGGACTAGATAACCTCCTGAGGTCCCTTCCAACCCTGATATTCTATGATTCTATGATTGTGGTTTTGAAGTGAAACCTCTTATTTCCTATGTATACACAGGTAACTAGTTGTATTCATCAGCATAAGGTAACATTAAGAAGTTTATAGACAGTTTACTACAAACTTCAAAGAGAAATATAGACAATGATATTATTACATTCAGGTTTCATCTAAATGTTAATGTTCCCTTTTTGATCTCTAAATCAATAGAATATAGTAACAGAGAGGAATCACTTGGTTACATTGTTAACCTCTAACAAGATATAGGTAAACATAGATCACTACAATCACTATCTTCTTCCAATTCTCTAACAATACAAGTCTACATTTCAAAGTTCTAGTCTATCTAACGTAGCTTTGTTGGCTATTAATAAGGAATGGCCCTAATTACCATTCACATACTTTTCTAATATGTCTTTAAAGGTAGAATTTGGGTCATTTAGCCTGCTAGTTGCTTAACCCTTTCTGGCTCAGTGTCACAATGACATAGACAGTATTGCCAACTCTTGTGATTTTTTTTAATGAGTGACAAGATTTCAGAGAATGCTGGAGCTTGTCTTGTGCTGACGTGAGCAGCTCCAGCCCCCTTGCAAAGTTCAGCCCTGCTGGTAGCCAGCAAAGTCCCTTGTCTCCACTCGCTGTTCTCACAGGTGGGGAGCGGGGAAGAGGGAGCAAAGAGCCTAGCAGCCCAGCACAACTCTGCTCTGTTTCCCCCCCTCGCCTCCTGTGATATGGGAGGATGACACCTCTGTTCCTTCCCCTATAGCACCCAGACTAAGAAGGTGCTGATGAGTTCTTGGAGTTGCCTCCACCCCATCTGGGAAAGGGGACCCTGCTGTAGCCACCCCAGCCCTGGGAGAGAGGGTTGAAAAACCCAGAAGAAGCAGAGGTGAAGCTGGAGACTGAACTGTGAGGTGGGGACTGATGTGGCTGGGTGGGCACAGGATTAATTTAGAGACTGGGGGACAGAATTGCTGGGCAAGGAACAGGAAGATATGGGGGTGAGAGCTCCTGCAGCAGGGACCAAAATTGCCTTACTCAGTAAATTTGGGAGAGTGGGCAACACTAATTGTCTGTCTGTCTGTGTCTCTCTCTCTCTCTCAGTCACGCGCACACACATTCTGGGAGTGGACCGGGGAGTTCAAAAATCAAGAGACAGGCTGAAAAATCAATATAGGCTTTTAAAAAAACCTCATGGATTTTTTGGGGGCTGGTCTCATGATTTTTGATCTCTTGAGGTTGGCAATACTTTATAAAGCAACTCTGACCTCAAAAGTTAAACACAAGTAGCGAAACAAGCAGCGCAGCTTACAGAGGTGTAGAGATATGGATGGCTGTGTACAAATAAATTGCTCAGCACTTTATCTTCCTCAAAGCGTTTACACAATGACTCACAAACTGGATAGTGTGAAGTTCTAAGGGGCAGTACAAATAAAATCAGCTCAGACAAAGATAATAAGCTGAGCTGATTGCATTTTAAAAGGCAGAGTGCGCGTGTGCACACACACAACTGTGCTAATTTAATTGCACATGTTGAAACACCAGAAACCAAAAGGTGTGCCAACTTCATCTGAGACCTTGGGCAATCCACTTAGGCTAAGATTTGTAAAGCTGTTTAATGGCTTTGGATACCCAACTTTTCTTAAAATTAGGGGAACTGGGCATCCAGATCCCTTGGGTGGTTTTGAAAATTTTAGCTTTAATCTCTCTGTGCCTCAGTTCCCCCTCTGTGAAATGGGGAGACTAAAACTTCCCTTTGCCCAGCCTTTATCTGTCTTGTCTATTTAGGGATGGGGAACATCTCTTACTGTATGTAAGTACAATGTCTAGTATATTGGGGCCTGATTTCAGGTAGAGCGTTAGGCTTTATTGAAATGCAAATATTAAAAATAGTTATTGCTGGTTGTGTTTTAAACCCAGGGCCTCAGAGATGTGTGGCATGGGCTACAGCAAACCAGCAGATCTAACCCTTATGAGCAAGGTTTTCTTAGTAAAGTACTGAATGGGACTTTGCTCAACAAATTGGGACCTGTGAAATAGGGATGCACAGAGCCGGCTCTAGGCACCAGCAAAACAAGCTGGTGCTTGGGGCGGCACATTTTTAGGGGCGGCATGGCCGGCGCCAGAATGCCGCCCCTAAAAATGTGCCCCGGCCGCCCTAGCTCACCTCCGCTGCTGCTGCCACTCGCGCGCCGCTACTCGCCCTCCCTCCCAGGCTCTCAAGCCTGGGAGGGAGGGGGAGATCCCGAGCGGCAGCGGCGCGCGAAACA